>NW_007740034.1:0-420 GCF_000696425.1 Galeopterus variegatus
TTTTCCATTTTTAAAAATTTTACTCTGTTTGTGTCTTTGTATTTAAATCATGTCTCTGTGGATAACATATAGTTGGGTCGTACTTTCCTATCAAGCCTGACAGTCTCTGTATAAAGTTGAATATTTAGTCCAATTCAATGGAAACTAATTATTAATAAGGTTAGAATTAGGTCTGCTATTTTCCTTCCCATTTTCTCTTTGTCTCAATTGCCATTTTGTCCTCTGTTTTTACTTTCCTAAATTGTTTTTGGGTACTCAATTCATTTTTATTTATTTATTCATTTATTTTTCAGTATGATCAACTACTGGCCTTTTAAAATTATTTTCAAAATAATGTATTTTTAGTTTTGGTAAAAAACCACATATACACATATAAATTTATCCATTTCTTAACCTTTAAGTGGTGTTAGGTATATTCAC
>NW_007740034.1:5257-5576 GCF_000696425.1 Galeopterus variegatus
ATGTTCTCAAAGTTCCATGTTATAGCATAAGACTGTGAGGACTTTCTTTGTTTTGAAGGCTTTCTGATACTCCTTTATGAACAGAAAATGTTTTGTTTCTGTATTCACATTTGTCTAAGGACATTTGGAGTGCTTCCAACTCCTAAGTGAATAATGTTGCCATGAACACATTTGTGCAAATATTTTGCACTACTATTATTAATTATTTTGGATTTATACACAAAGTTGGATTGTTGGATTATATGGTAATTCTCATTCTAATTTTTTAAAAAGCCACTGTATTATTTTTATAGTGGCTGCACCATTTTACATTCCCTCC
>NW_007740034.1:5635-7757 GCF_000696425.1 Galeopterus variegatus
TTCCAAATATACATTCTGTTTCTTTCTGTCTCTCTTTCTATATTTTTTGGGAGGGGGGGTATTCTCATTATTCTATGGGACAATTTTGTATTTTTCCCCCAGTCTTTGGATATTATGTTCTTTTCTTTTCTGTCTTAGTTCTCTTTGCTTTTCAGATTTTGAAGTTTCTATTGATGTATGTTCAAGCCCAGAGATTCTTTTCTCAGCCTTGTTCAGTCTGTTAATAAGCCAATTAAAAACATTCCTTATTTCAGTTACAGTGTTTTTGATCTGTGCTACTGTTTTTATGTTTGTTTGCTTGTTTTGGTACGTTCTTAGAACTCTTATGTGTACTTTCATTGCCCATCTTCTATTGGGTACTCTCTACTTTATCCATTTGATCCCTATGCTTATTCATCAGAGTTTTCTTTTAAAGTAACTTGTTTGACAGTTTTAACATCCTGATCATGGCTTTTTCTGATGATTCCTCTATCACTTCCAGCTGTGTTTCTTTGCTTGTTTATTATGTTTTTTTTTTTCGTCTTTAAAAGTGCCTTGTAATTGTTTTCTTTATATCCAGACATGATATAACAGGGAAAAGAAACTACTGTAAATATGCATTCAGTAGTGTGGTCTTAAGCTGTGGAGAGGGTGGAGATGTCTTAGTCCATNACTTCTATAACAAAATATCTTAGAGTAGGTAATGAATAAACAACACAATATTCTGGCATATTTAAACGTTTGCCTTTTTTCTCTCACAGGGGAAAGCAGGGGGAAGATCTTTTTTATTATTAACTATAGGATCCTGTTCATGCTTGTGACAGTGAATTACACAGTACTTTGGTTTCCTGCTATGACTGGGTCTCCTGGAGTTTTAACCCTCAGAGTTGTCTTCAACTCTATTGATGAGCCTCCATCAATTTGTCAGTCACAATTTAAGTTTTCCCGCTCTTACACTGTTTCCCACGGTGGTTTCCACTAGTAAATATCCACTCCTGTAAGCCATGACTCCATATATTTGCCTGTCTGCCTTGCTAATCTTTGGGGCAGCAGTGTGCTCTGTATTCTTCTTTCTTACTGTTCAAGAAGAGTTATTGATTTTTCAGTCTTCAGCTTTTTATTTGTTGTTGCAATGGAGTGATGATTTCCAAGAGTTTTTGTGTGTGTGTGTTTGTGCGTGCGCGCGCGCGCAGGAATAGAAACGTGGAATGTATTTCTAGAAGTACGTTTTTAATGTTTTTATAGATAATCAAAGGATTTTGCTTCATAACTATGAAAGTGATCAATTGTATTGGTAGACTTCTTAATACTGAGTTTTCCATTATTCGTGAAATAAATTCAGAAAATTTTCCTGATCTTCACAGTCTATTTCTCTTCTTCTATCTTTATATATTAATGTTTCTGCAGATTCCCTAAATTTTTAATTTGATGTTATAGATTCATTAACTCTGATTACTAAAAGTATCGATGAAATTCTGATATTTTCTAAGTCTTTATTATCAGCTTTCATAACTGTCCTAAACCATGAAATTATATATCTAATTGCCATTTGGACATTTTCACAGATATTTTAAGTATAATGTGTTCAAAGCTCTGTCACTTCTGCATTATAGTTTTTTTTAAAACCCATTTGTCAAATTTTACTTTACAATGCCAATACCTAAGTAGCCAAAATCATGTAAATAGCCTGGGAATAAGACTCTTATTTTCATTCTCTACACAGCAAATTAGAACCATGTTCTGCTGCTGCTTTTTCTGTCCTTTTTTCCTCTTTGCTATGCTTACTGCTGTGTGTCCTGATGACAGGTGATCATCTATTACTCTGTTTTCTTCCCTCTGATTCTCCCACAAGCACCTTAACCATTCCCTTGTAGTGGATGAATGTCAAATGCAAATCTGATTATGTCATTTACCTGTCCTTACAGGACCTTATTATTTACACCTCATGGTTTGAAAAGAGGCAATATTGACCCCGGGGTGGACACAAGCAATATTTCTGCACACAGAAATAAAATTTGCAAATGTTTGGTACATGCTTTTAATTTGAAAGTAATTTAAAGTCAACAATGAGTGCTCTGATACAAGGTTTTTGATATTTGATTTTGGTCAAATTGTTTTTATCCCATCCCCTAGACATAGTACT
>NW_007740034.1:8733-9538 GCF_000696425.1 Galeopterus variegatus
GGGTTAGTGTCTTTTGAGGATGTTGCTGTGAACTTCACATGGGAGGAGTGGCAGGACCTTGGTGATGGTCAGAGGACTTTGTACAGGAACGTGATGCTGGAGACCTACAGCAACCTGGTGTCATTGGGTGAGTGAAACTCCTGAGTGTCAGGGGCAGTACTTTCTTCTTGTATGGTAAATAAAGGAACCACTTATAAGATTTAATGCTATTTAGGTAGGATTTTATTCCATAAACAATGCATCATCCCTCTCCAAAGAAACATTGAAATTGGCCCAGTCATTTCATAGCATCTTAAGATGAGCTCTTGCCATCCTTTCAAGAACCTGACAACAATCTTGTAAAGTTCCTGTTATTATCCATTAAAGGGTACTCCATTACCAAACCTGAAGTGATCTTCAAGTTGGAGCAAGAAGCAGAACAATGGACAATAGACTCCCAAAACCCGAGTCTACAAGGTCAGTATGTCCTGGGCACTGAGGCTGGAAAGAGTAAGGTCCAGCAGATTTTGGTCATGTTCAGCTGTTTTTACCAATGTATTTGCTAGATTTCAGACCAGAGAACTGCTCGCGTACTTAGAAACTCATGCATTATATAATCTCCAAAGAGGGCTCTAACACTTATACACCCACGTTTTATTTTAATGAGTAGTTCATATACTTCCCCAAATCTCATCTCTACCTTTCTTGTTTTAGACCCTTTTATTTACTGTGAACTTTATCAGTATTCTTGGTAGCTCTCTTTTGGTCCATTATCATGTACATCTTCTTCCAGATTGTTTTAGTCCATGTTTTTCTGCTTGTAACT
>NW_007740034.1:9609-9957 GCF_000696425.1 Galeopterus variegatus
AGACAAGTCCAAGGTTGAGTAGGCAGACAAGTCCAAGGTTGAGGTGTCACATCTGGTGGGGGTCTTCTCATTTGTGGAGACTCTCAGCAGAGTCCACAGTTGGTGCAGCGTATCACAAGGTGAGAGTGGCAGAAGTGTGTCCACATGCTGTTTAAAGCCACCAATCTACCCTCAGTAACTCATTAACTCACTATTTCGTGAACAGATCAATGCATTCATAAAGGCATGGCCTTCACTATCTAATAACTTCCTCAAAGCCTTACAGTTCAAATACCATAGTTAGATTTTCCACACTCTTCATACTGTTAATATGATGATCAAGCTTCAATATGAGTTTGGGGGAACATT
>NW_007740034.1:10957-12954 GCF_000696425.1 Galeopterus variegatus
TATTTATTTATACACATATTTTTTAACTACATCATAATTAAGTGTGTTTTAAGCACTGTTTATTTTATATATAGTTGTACTTAAAACAGCAATAATCTAAATAATGTTTCTTTCATAGGGTAAAATAGGGTAAACAAATGTCAGATGATAAGCACTTGGTTGAAAATTATGACCAAGTGTAGGTGAAAGTTTTACCAAATATTTTCTTATGAATGAAAAATAAAGAAAATTGTACATTAGAAAATATGTTAATACAATTTATTACATTATGGTAGTATATACGAAACATGTATACTTATAAATCCAATTTCCATTATTCATTTTTATACAATCCTATGCCATGAGAATATGAAAAAACTTCTTTACCTTTACATGCTCATTTAAGCAATACTTATGTGTGGCTTATGGATATGGTATTTTTTCTTATTTTAGATGTTCAGATAGTCGAAGCTCTAATTACAAAAAGCCAAGAACGTCATGATACATATTTGCAGGATGTTGTAATTACCAACAACAATACATCAACTGAGGAGAAAGTTGAAATAGAACAAGCATTTCATTTGAGCTCAAACCATATTTCAAGTTCAATTATAAATAGAGAAAAGTATTTAGGAATGAGATGCAAAAAGTTCAATGTATGTTGGAATGCACTTCTACCTAGAGAGGCTGATTGGATGCATGCTGGAGAGAAATCTGATGAGGGTAATATAACTGGGAAATTGTGGAGACATCGTGAGCATCTTAATCAGCATTCCAAGATTCATGCTGAGCAGCAGGCTTTTCAATATAGTGGACAATGGAAATCCTTCAACACAGAGCCAATATTATTGGAACAGAAGAAAGTGTATATGGGAGAGACATCCTGTAAATTTGATTATGGGAAAGTCTTTCATAAGTCAGCTGTTCTTGCCCAAGAGATAATACCAGTTTCAGAGAAAGCTTTTCAGTTAGACATATGTTGGAAAAAGTTCTGTGAAAATTATGAACTCACTGAACAGCAGAAAATACACACAGAAGAGAAACCCTATAAATATAGTAAATGTGATAAATCATTCATGAAGAAATTACCCCTTACAATCCATAAGAGAACACATACAGGAGAGAAGCTATGTGTGTGTGATGAATGTGGGAAAACCTGTCACAAGTCCTCAAACCTCTGCAAGCATCAGAGAATTCACACAGGAAAGAAACCATATGCATGTAAAGAATGTAGAAAAACTTACTCCAGTAAATCATGCCTCAGTGTACATCAGGGAACTCACACAGGTGAGAAACCATATGAATGTAGTCAATGTGGACTGACCTTTCACAGGAAGTTAAACCTCACCAGACATCAGAGAATTCACACAGGTGAGAAACCATATCAATGTAGTGAATGTGGAAAAACTTTCTACCAGAAATCATGCCTCAGTGTACATAAGAGAATTCACACAGGTGAGAAACCATATGAGTGTAAGAAATGTAAGAAGGCTTTCAACCGTAAGTCACACCTCAATGTACATCAGAGAATTCACACAGGTGAGAAACCATATGAATGTAAAGAATGTAGAAAAACTTTCTCTAGTAAATCACACCTCAATGTACATCAGAGAATTCACACAGGTGAGAAACCATATGAATGTAAAGAATGTGGAAAAACTTTCTACTCTAAATCAAACCTCAGTGTACATCAGAGAATTCACATGGCTGAGAAGCCATATGTATGTAGTGAATGTGGAAAACCCTTTCACAGGAAGTCACACCTCAGCAGGCATCAGAGAATTCACACAGGTGAGAAACGATATGAGTGTAGTCAATGTGGAAAAACCTTTCACAGCAAGTCACACCTCACCAGTCATCAGAGAATTCACACAGGTGAGAAACGATATGAGTGTAGTCAATGTGGAAAAACCTTTCATGAGAAGTCAAACCTCAGCAAGCATCAGAGAATTCACACGTGAGAAACCATATGAATGTAAAGAATGTAGAAAAACTTACTCCAGTAAATCATGCCTCAG
>NW_007740034.1:13533-23765 GCF_000696425.1 Galeopterus variegatus
CACAGGAAGTCAAACCTCACCAGACATCAGAGAATTCACACAGGTAAGAAACCATATGAATAAAAAGAATGTTCAAAATTTTTCTGAAGTAAATCAGACTACAGTGTACATCACAGTACTCACACAGGTGAGACACCATATGAGTATAAAGAATGTACAAAATCTTTGTACCATAACTTGGATCTCAATAAACATAAGAAAACTCACACATAGAAAAGGCCCTATGAATACAATGAGTGTGAAAAAACCTTCAAATGTAAGTCAATCTTAAGCATTCATCAGAGATTCACACAGATGAGAAGCCCTATGTATGTAATGAATGTGGAAAACCTTTTCACCAGAAGTCAAACTTCAGCAAGCATTGGAGAATTTACACATGTGAGAATCCAGGTGAATGTAAAGAATATAGGAAGCCTTTCTACAGTAAAGCAGACCTCAGTGTACATCAAAGAACTCACACAGTTGTGAAACCATATGAATGTAATGAATGTACAAAATCTTTCTACTTGAAACCAAGCCTTACTAGTCATGAGCACACTTCAGGATGCATCAGAGAACTCATGTTCAGGGGATTGGTTTCACAACTTTCCATAGATACCAAAATCTGTGGATGCTCAAGTCTTATATGAAGTCATGATCTATTGTGTAACATTCTGCTGCACAATTTCACATCATGTCTAGATTACTTATAGTATTGAATACATTAAAAACAATATAAGTAGTTGTAGTTTTTTGGGTATATTTTGTATTGCCATACTTTCTTTTTTTCAAATATTTTTGATCTATAGTTGGTTGAATCCACGAATGTGGATCTTTTGGATATGGAAGGCTCATTGTAATGAATGTAGAACATCTTTTGTCAGAAGTCACACCTAAGCAGACATCAGAGAACTCACATAAGGGAGAAATACTGCATGGCAAAGACTAGCTATTTGTTTCCAGAAACACACACACACACACACACACACACAACACTGTCTTTTGTACAGACAGTTTTTTCAGCAATGGTGCTGGGAAAATTGTATACACTTGCAGAAAGATAAAGTTGAACCCCTTACTCAAATCAGACCCATTCACAAAAGTCTTCAAAATAGATCTCTTATTGTTTGTAGGAGATAAAATTATAAAACTTATAGAAAAATAATGGAGCAAATACTTGTAATTATAAGCTAAATAACAATTTCTTAGAAATTACACCAAAATCACATTCTAGAGAAGGAACAAGTCAATGTAAAAAAATTTTTAAATTATTTATCTGTGTGAGGGGTATATTTCAGAATAAAGATGAAACTCTTAAAAGTCAATAATAGACAATCAAGTTTTTAAAATGGACAAAGGATTTAAATACACGTGTCTACAAGGAAGATATGCAAATTGTCAATAAGTACGTGGAAATATGAACATTATTGTGATTAGAGAAATGCAAATAAAAACCATAAGGAGGATAATTAACACCCAATAAAATGGCTATAATATAGACAATAATAAGTGTCAACAAAGATTTACAGAATATGGAACTGTCATATTGTAAATGAGAATGTAAAATAGTGCAGGCACTTTGAAAAACATTTTGGCAGTTTCTCAAAATATTATCTAGAATCACAGTACTACTCAGAAATTTCTTTCTCAAGTGTATGCAAAAAAAAAAAAAAAAAAAGATACGTTTATGGCCAAAGACTCATATGTGAATGCTCATAGCAGCACTATTTATAATTGCCCAAAGTAAATGAAACAAATATTAATCCACTAGCAGAAGGTAACACGTATGTGGTGTATCTGTGCCATAGAATACTATTCCCCAATCAAAGCAGATGTAGTAATGATATCTTCTCTAACAGGAAAGATCATCAACAGTGTCCAGCTATGTGAAAGAAACTAGACCTAAAGAAACTACATAATTTATTTTTGCACTTAAGATATTTTTATAAAGGCTCATCTATAGACACAGGAAAGACATTTAAAATCGTCTAGGGGGGCCGGCCCGGTGGCGCATACGCTAGTGCGCCGCTTGGGAAGCGTGGAGGCGCTCCCGCCGTAAGTTCAGATCCCACATACAGACCGATTCCCGCTCACTGGCTGAGCGAGGCGCGGGGGCAACACCGAGGGTTGCGATCCCGTTGCTGGTCCCGGTCCGGTACGGGGGCGACACTGAGGGTTGCGATCCATTGCCGGACACGGAAAAAGAAAAAAAAAATCGTCTAGGGCTGGAGTGGTGAAAGAATAAATGCAAATGAGATGAGTCATGGACATATTCTCAAGTTTGTGATTATGGTTATATAATTGTATTTTCTAGTATTCCACATGTGTGTAATTTTATGTGTTGGACTTAGTGATAATTAAAAAAGAAAAGTTGAAAAACATGAAAATGAACTCTCTGAAGATGAATATGCTGTAGGTGGAGGTCTTTGGCAAGTACTCTTCGAAGAGTCTCAATATTTTATTTCCTCATTGGCTGATGGCCACTAACAGGATTATCCAATCAGAGCTGGCCTACTGGTCTTTCAGAAGCCCTTTTTTGAATACAGAGTATGAATAGGCTTCCTAGGTCCCTACATGCCATTCTCTCTTTTCTCAGGCTTGGCGTCTCTGATCTTCACAGCTGGGCTGTGTTATTTTTCAAACAGTGTAAAAACACCATCCCTGAATCTCAGAGCAAAGACAGGAGCTGCAGAGAGTGACAACAGCAGAATGAATGACTCTGCTAGTGTGTCAGACATGGTGGGAGCAGATTCTCCCAGAGGTTATTGTTCCTGGGTCCATGCACTTCTGAATCCCACCCCAACAACTCAGGCCTTCTGGGAACAGATTTCATAATCTGTGAGCTTTTTACATAGGGACCATGTGCATGGTCCCCAAGCATATTTCTCCTGAAGAGCTGGAGGCAGGAATAGTAACTTATGACATACATGTGAATGTACATCTTCCTGGAATAATTCACTGGTTGTGGTGGGTCTTTGCAGGAGCTGCCTGGTTGTCTTAGCATCTATAGGGGAAAAAAGAGAACAGACTCACTGCTAATTGCCCCCAGGGCTCTGAATCTATCTTGCTCAGGTCATGGTGGGCTTGGGGAAGGGGAAGGTAGTCACTATTTCTTGTCACAGAAATCAGATTGAGTCCAGGGAGAAATGACCCTACCTGCCAGCCTTCTGTTGCCACGTTCTGGAACACATCAGGAGGGTCTCCTTCTCCTGATTGGTGAGAGTATAATGGCATCGTGGCACTCTGTTGTTTATTTCTACAGCCTTCCAGAGTTCTCCTGTGGGTGTTTCTTAGGTAAATTCCGTAATTTATAGTTGAACTTAGTAGATAGGAGGAGGAAAAATGGTTCTTGTCATCTTGTTCAGACAGGAAGTTCCAGTTTACAAATATATTCTTTGACTCAGGGCTCTTCTGTCATTTTTAACTAATTTATCGAAATTGGCACCAAAGGTCCTCCAACACAACAGTGATAAAGTTTAAAATTGAAGAGACTCCATTTCCCCCCTGAGCACTGATACTTTTCCTCCTATAGACTACACTCCCATAACTGCATGGGTTAAGTTTCTGAAGAAGAGATCCTGTTTTACCCATCTGGTTTCTCTTAAGGTTCATGAGTGTGCCTTTTATAACAAGGTAACTGTCATCTAAAAACACTTAGATCTTTAATTTGTTTGTGATTTTATATTAACTTGGAATTCCAGGACTGCGTTGATTGATTAGTTATTGTACTTAACCTGTGTTGTTCCTGATTGTATTAGAGCTGCTCCAGTCCTTTTCAGAAGTCAATGTTTGCTGAATATTTTTTTCTTACAGATAGTTATAAAATCGTATGACTTTGAGTACCTCCATACCAGCCTACGTTTCCTTGAGAATATATTTTAAAACCTTAAAATAGTTTAAGTTAGTGTATTTTTTATGCCCTTGTAAGTAAGATGGAGAGCAGAAACCACACTGTGGCACTTGTATCCACAATGGCTGGAGCAAAATTTGTGCTCAAATGCTAGAGACGGAAATGAAACCCTTATTCATAATTTTGGTTAAAAAAAAAAAAGCCAATGTCAAGAAGTGGTGTTCTTCATGGTCTGCTCCTCATGGGAGTGTGGAGAACTTAATTGAAGCTCATTCACATCAGCAATGGCTTCCTGTTTCCATCCAGGGGACACTCCTTAGTCCTCGACTTATTATATACTTCTCAGTAGCCATTGAAACTCCTCCTTGGTTTCAGTAGCACTGGTGTCCCTGTTTTCTCTTCATACTCTCTTGCCCTTCTTTTTTTGTTTTTTGTTTTTGTCTTTTTGTCTTTTTTTGTGACCGGTAATGGGATCGCAACCCTCAGTGTCGTGCCCGCACCACGACTGGTAACAGGATTGCAATCCTCGGTGTTGCGTCTGCACCGCACTCAACCAGCGAGCGGACCTGTCTCTATATGGGATCTGAACCCTCGGTGGGAGCGCCGCTGCACTCCCAAGCGCCACACTCTACCGAGTGCGCCACTGGGCCAGCCCAATGCCCTTCTTTTTAGTCCCCATTGGGAATTCAAAATTAAAAGTTTAAATGACCCCTTGTCCAAGACTTGGTGTTTGTTCTGATTAGTGTTCTCTTGCTAGACAGCATCACCTGTGCTCAGAGATGAATGCTGGTTCTGGGTTTTATCCTCGCTTCATCCAGATCTTCTCACTATCTCATGAGTTATATTCTTGGTCATCTGATGTTTCTCAAACTTGACTGCTGAAACACAAAATATTTTACTGGTCTTGCAACAAAAACAAAGCCAATAAACAACACACACAAAAAATTAAAAACTGGAGGAAATCCCGTGTGTGTGTGTGTGTGTGTGTGTGTGTGTGTGTGTTTCCTTCTTCTCATCACTATCAACAAAGGTTTTCCAAGTATCACAATGTAGATATTTGAAAAGCAGGTTGGTCCAGTATCCTCTCATAGTCACACAAATATGTGAATTTGTTCATTTGTTTTTGGGTCTCACATATTTCTCAATTCTATCACCTCTTCGCCACCTCAACTCTCATGACCAAGTACAAGGTGTCTTCACTCCTAACAAACCTAAGCTCTAAAAAATCACACTGAACTGCTGGTAAGGGAATATCCAAATCATTACTCCATTTTAAAATTTGTGTTTTTGTCCTTTCATTATATTTGGTTGTTTTCAGTGTAAAATTAGAACACTTACATTCCTAAAATTTTTCCAGAGTTTTTCACTTTTTTTTTCCTATTTTCAATGGTATCACTTTCTTAGTTATGTTTCCAGAATGTTTATTGCTAGTATATAGAAATACAATTAATTTTTTTACATTGACCTCATAACCTGCTACATTGCTGAACTCATTTATTTTTGAGCATTTTAAGTTGAATTCCACAGAATTTCTTTTATATACAGAATTATATTTTGAGCATTAAAGTAAAGCTTTACTCTCTTTTAAATAAAGTTTTGCAATTCAGAATCCTTTTTTCTCATTTTTATTGCATGATTTCTTTAGAAAAAGCCTCCTGTGTTTATTACAAGCAGTAGAAGTAAAAGATTGAAGAACAGATAAATATGTCTCCAGCAAAGGAATCCAACAAAGCATAGACTTTGCTATGTTTTTGTTGTTACTACTCTAATAAAATTCATACAACTGTAACATGATTTTTGTAAGCCTCATGGTAACCACAACACAAAACCTTATGAGACATACTAAAAATAGTGAGAAATCAAAATATAATGCTAGAGAAAACCACTTTACCACAAAGGAAGACAGTAAGTATGGGGAAAAGGACAAAATAACATACAAAATCACCAGAAAAAAAAATAAGAAAATGGCAGTAACAACTCTGTGTAACCAATAATAACCCTAAATATAAAAGGATTCAATGCCTTAATTAAAATATACTAAGAGGAATGGAAATCATTATGTCAAAGGGATACCTGTACCCCAATGTTTATTGCAGCATTACTCATAATAGATAAGAGTCGCACCAGCCCAAATGTCCATCATCAGATGAGTGGCTAAGGAAAATGTGGTATGTCTACACAATGAAATGCTACTGTACTATAAAAAGAATGAAATGCTACCATTCGCAGCAACATAGATGGACTTAGAAAAAATTATATTAAGTGAAATAAGTTAGGCCCAGAAAGATAAATGCCACATGTTCTCATTTATTTCTGGAAGCTAAAAATCAATCAGTCAATAAATATACAAACAAACAGTGGGCAGGGGTTGGTGGGGAAGAAGAAACAATAATCACAACAATTCCTTGAACTTGTTGAGACAAGTGAACACAATGTTGATGGGGGAGGGAAGAGAAAGAAAAGGAATTGGTAAAGGAACACAAAAATCAGTACATTGTATATTGATAAATTAAAATAATAAAATACACAAAGTGGCTGAATGGATTATAAAACAAGAATCCACAAAATAATGTGCACAAAAACTTACCTCACCTATAAAGACACACACTGTCAGAACGTGGAGAGACGGAAACATATTTTATGGAACTGTAAACCAAAAAAGAGCAGGAGCAGCTATACTTATCTCATAATATATACTTCGAGCCTAGGAAACTTAAAAATAGAAAAGATCAGGAAGGTTATTCTATAATGCTAAAAAGATCAATTCAACAAGAAAGTACATACAGACCCGTTTTAGTCCATATTGTGTTGCTATAACAAATATCTGAGGCTGGGTAACTTATAAAGGAAAGAGGTTTATTTGGCTTATGATTCTGGGACAGCTGCATCTGGCACAGGCCTCAGACTGCTTCTACTCATGGTGGAAAGTGGCAGGCAGCTGGCGGGTACAAGCAGATCACATGGTGACAGGAAGCAAGAGAGAGATAAGGTGCCAAGTTCTTTTTAAGCAATGAACTCTCATGGGAACTAATAGAGCGACAACTCACTCATTAATCCCCCCTCCCCCAGGGACAGCATTAATCCATTCATGAGGGATCCGGTCCCATGATTCAATCAGTTTCCAGCACTGCCACATTGGGGATCAAATTTCCACATGAGTTTTAGAGGGGATCCAAAGTAATCAACACATCCAAACTCCATCACTTTGAACCTTGTCCCGCAAAACTAATGTCACTCTCGCATACAAAATTCAATCATTCTATCTCAATGGTCCCAAAAGTCTTAGCTTGTTCCAACACCAACTCAAAAGTCCAAAGTCTCCTCTGAGAAGAAAAGCAAACGTCCTTCCAGCTGTGACCCTGAAAAACAAAACCAAATTTATCTACTGCCAAGATACAATGGTGGAACAGGCAATGGGTACACATTCCCATTCCAAAAGGGAGGAATAGGACAAAAGAAAGGAAAAACAGGTCCAAAAGAAGTCCGAAGCCCAGCAGGGCAGGCATTAAATCTTAAAGCTCCAAAATAATGTTCTTTGACTGCAAGCCCTGCATCCTGGGCACAAAAGGGCATCAGGGCCCCCAAAGCAACAGGCAGCCTTGTTCCCACAGCTCTGCCAGGCACAGCCCAGTGGACCACGCTGGTGCCTATGGCTTTTCCAAGATTGTGTTGCATGTTACCAGTGGCCCTGAAGTTCTGGTGTCCTGGCAGCAGCCCTGCTGCATTGATTCTACTAGACATTTCCCTCGCGGGAAATGTTCTCTGTGGGGGCTCCAACCCCACTTCCCTGCTTGGCATTGCTCTAGTAGATGGCCTCTGTGGTGGCTCTGCTCCTGTGGTAGGTCTCTGCCTGGGCTTCCAGGCTTTTCCATACATCCTCTGGAATCTGGGTGAAGGCTACCATGACTCCACTGCTCTCACGTCCTGCTGGCTGCAGACTTAACACAACATGGATGCCACCGAAGTTTTGGGCCTCTACTCTCCAGGGATGCTGCACAAACCACACTTGGGGCTGTTCTAGCTGGAGCAGCTGGGATGCAGGGAGCAGGATCCCGAGGGCAGCTGTGCCCCAGGTCTATCCTCCAGGATAACTCAGTCCTTCTAGGCCTCAGGGTCTGTGATGGGTGGGCACCCTTCTAGACTTCTGAAATGCCTGCAGGGCTTTCCTCTCATTTTCTCTGCTATTAGCATCTGGCTGCCTCACTGCCAAGATAACGTCTTTAGCAACCAGTTTATCTGCTTCACCCTTGCATTGTTCTCTGTCTCTCTACATTACCTCATGGCCAGGCTGCAAATTTTCCATAACTTTATCCTCTGCTTCCCTTTTAAATTCTGGCTTCACATCATGACTTTGCCAACATAAGTCAGAATAGGCTCTTAAAAGCAACCATGCAGGTTCCTTAATGCTTTGCTGCTTAGAAATTTCTTTGGCCAAATGCTCTGGTTCACAAGTTTTAAGTTCCAACTTCCGCAAAGTCCAAGGGCATGGACACAATGTAGCCAGGTTCCTTGCTATGGTGTAGCAAGGGTGATCTTTTTCCAATTCCCAATAAGTTCCTCATTTCTACCTGAGACCTCACCATCCACATGGCCTTTACTATCCATATTTCTATCAGCATTCTGCTCGCCACCACATAAGTCTCTAAGACATTCCAAACTTTCCCTCGTCTTTTTCTCTTCTTCTAAGTCTTCCAAACTTCTCCAACCTTTGCCCATTACCCAGTTCCAAAGCTGCAATCACATTTTCAGATATCTGTTTAGCAACACCCCATTCCTTGGTACCAATTTTCTGTTTTAGTCTGTTCTGTGTTGCTATAACAGAAATAACTGAGGCCAGGTAATTTATAAAGGAAAGAGGTTTATTTGGCTTATGATTCTGGGACAGCTGCATCTGGCATGGGCCTCAGGTTCCTTCTACTCATGGTGGAAAGTGGCAGGCAGCCGGCAGGTACAAGCAGATCACATGGCAACAGGAAGCAAGAGAGAGTGATAAGGGGCCAGGGTCTTTTTAAGCAATGAGCTCTCATAGGAACTAATAGAGTGACAACTCACTCATTAATCTTCCCTCCCCCATGGAGAGCATTAATCCATTCATGAGGGATCCAGTCCCATGACACAATCAGTTTCCAACACTGCCACATTGGGGATCAAATTTCCACACAAGTTTTGGAGTGGACAACACATCCAAATTCCATCAACACCTAACTCTGGAGCACCCTGTTTTATGACAAATTCCTGTTAGACCTAACAGGTGACATAGACTTAAACTCAATAATATTTGGAGACTTTAATACCCCACTTTTAGCCAAAGACAGATCATCCAGACAGAAACTTAACCAGGAAACCTTAGAATTAACCTCTAGTATAGGCTGACTGACTTTAATAGACATTTACAAAATATATTATCCAACAGGTGCAGAATACATATTCTCAGTGGCACATGAAACTATCTCTAGAACAGACCATATGATAGGACACAAAACAAGTACTAACAAATTTTTGTAAAATTGAAATTATACCCACTATCTTGTCTAACCACATTAGAATAAAGCTAGAAATCAATAACAAAAGGGTTACTAGAAACCATAAGAAATACATGGAAATTAAACAATATGCTCCAAATCAATGAATGGATCAAGAAAGAAAATAAAAAGGAAATGAGAAAATTCCTGGAGACAATAGAAAATGAAAACAACATCCATGTTCCTATAGGATACACTGAAAGCAGTTCTAAGAGGGAAGTTGTATAGCAATAAACACCTACATCAGAAAAGAAGAAAAACTCTAAACAACCCAACATTACACCTTAAGGAGCTAAAAAAATAAGAACAAGGTGGAGGCCCCAGTTTGAACAACTTGTTCATGAATTATTAAGCATTTAATAATGGGAACACAAAAGTGTAGATTCTGGCTTAGGTGAGCCGCCATCATGGCCCACCCCATGATGCCATGGAAGATGTGCACAAATGACCCCAACAGTCAGTGTGCCCACACCCAGACATTGCCTGGAGTTGAGGGCAGCATCAGTCATGAAAAAAGGGGAGAAAGGAAAGGTTTATTAGCACCAGGTTACAGAAGAGCAGGGGGCCAAGACCCATGCCAGTGGGGCAGTGGGAGATCACACTGTGCATGAACCCAAGGTCTAAGCCCCCTGGCATATGCCACATTTTCTCATCAGACAACTTTCTTTTTTTTTTTTTCTCTTTTCATCTTTTTTCCTGACCGATAACAGGATCGCAACCCTCGGTGTTGCGCCTGCACCGCGCTCAACCAGTGAGCAGACCAGTCTCCATATGGGATCCAAACCCTCAGCGGGAGCGCCACGGCACTCCCAAGTGCCGCACTCTACCGAGTGCGCCACCGGGCCGGCCCTCATCAGACAACTTTCAAAACAGAAATCCAA
>NW_007740034.1:24263-24854 GCF_000696425.1 Galeopterus variegatus
AGTTAAATTTATTAAACATTTAAAGAAAGCAATCATAGATCATTAAACTCCATATGTGGGATCATTTTGTGTGCAGCAGAGCATCTGAGATCATCACACAACCATGGAGCTGGCCATACATCTCCGTTTCAATAGAATGGTCCAGGTTTATTTACAACCCATCCACAATATCTTAGGCTCCACATGTGAACCTATTGTATATTTGATAGAATGTAGTTTAACTTGCTGATGGCAGTAATGGTCTCTCTTTTCAATTCAAGTTATTTTCCTTGTCCTTGTGAAATGCACATCATTTTATAATTTCATGGGATATTTTCTCTTTTCTAGATTTAATTTTTTTGCTTTTTGTAATTTGGTTTTTGGATATTATCTTCTTAGCTCTTCTGCTTTCTCCTGCCAAGCTTCCATCTATCTTTTCACTTTTAAAAATACTAGATATTTAAAATCTAAGCTACTATAAAATTTACAAATATTTTAAAAATTATGTTTTTCGTGTGAATCCTTCCCAGTCCCTAAGATACAAGTCTAGTTGCCTACATATATTTGTAATACATATATTTTAACATAAAAACGTGTTGGGTTGTTTATGCT
>NW_007740034.1:26203-27130 GCF_000696425.1 Galeopterus variegatus
ATTATGTTCAGTGAATAAGCCAGGCACAGAAAAAGAAATAATGCAGATGCTCACTTATAAGCGGGAGCTAATAAATAAATAAATAAATAAATATAAAAGAAAAAGAAGAAAACAATTACAATAATGTGTTCATCATTCAGGAGAACAGGATTGTGATTACTAGAGGCTTGAAACGGGGAGGAGGGGAGGAGCGTTAGCATGAAACTCATTAATAGACAAAGAATAATTATGTTTTATAATATAAATGTGTTAATTATGTTCATTTTGTCATCACATATTGTACACAGGTATTGATTTTCAACTCTGTAACTCACAAATATGTACAATCATGTTTCAATTTTTAAAAATGTATGAAAAAAAGGAGGGGTGGAGATTGGGTTGAAGTATTGGTGAAAGCAAAGTGCCACATGATTAGCTGTTGAGGCCTGGTGACAGGTCCATTATACTATTTTGTTTAAAATGCTCATTAACAAAACACTTGTATAAAAGACAGAGTTGATCTCTACTGTTAGCTGTTAAGATCTTGGTTACTTTGGGGAGGAGGGTGGAAGAAAGTGATCGTTGAGATGCATGAGTCAGGCTGGTTCTATTTGGTGGTTACACACGTGGGTTCCCTTTGTAGTGATGCATAGAGCTTTACGTGAATGCTTTGTGCATATATTTTGATATTAATGTTATACATTGTTAAAATTTCTAAATACTATATATTTGCACAAAACTTCTAACTCAATATCTCAAAATAACAGCAGTGTTTTGTTTTGTTTTGAGGTACAACAAGTTCATTCTTGGCATCATCAGATAGGATTTAATATTCTAAGATGTTTATTTATGTCCTGACCCTTGGGTAATCCCCTAGGGCCAAGGATAAATAGTAAATTAAGAAGTTTGCCTTTAATCTTTCCCCTCCAAATCCAAACTCAGAGGGAC
>NW_007740034.1:27900-29077 GCF_000696425.1 Galeopterus variegatus
TATGTGGCTACTAGAAAATTTAAAATTACACACGTGGATCACGTTTTATTTCTATTGGACATTGCTGCCTCAGATGACCGCCTCCCTTTTCAAATCTCAGGCTGCCTCTGCAAAACACCAGAGGCCAGGAAGGTTATAAAATCTTAAATGGTAAAATAATTGTCATCACATTGTTTCCACCTGTGAATAACGTGTGTGTGTGTGTGTGTGTGCGTGTACACGCAGATATCCTCATATATATACAAGTCATAAATGAACATACCCTTATATACAAGGTCACATGCCAATGTCTCCTCTGGCAGGGTCAGATCCCACAGCAGGGAGGAAGCCCTGCCTGAAAAGGGCTGCAGCCCAAAACCTGTCATTCTGGCCTCATTCAGCAACGTGTCTGCGCTTACCTCCTGCCACTCAGGGCCTTGTGGGGGCGGGGCCTGAAGCTCTGTCCAATCAGGTAACAGCCAGGGAGGAGTGGGCGGCCTTCCATTATCTGGTGGATTTCTGTCTCTGGCGCTGGCAGGGCTCCACGGGTCTCCACAGCTCCCTGTCATCTGCTCCGGGAGGCCCAGGTGACTATGCCATGTCCTCTGTGGCCCTGTGACCTGCAGGTACTGGGAGATCCTCGGGGAGGAAGCAGGGACAGCCTGGATGCTGGGAAATGATGGGTGTATGGGGAGGGTCCTCTGTCACGGAAGGGGGCTGGTCGGAACTGGTCCCCTACAGCCACGGGGTGGGCACTGGGCGGCAGCCGAGATCCCCTGGGTGTTCTGTCTCATCTCTTCGTGGTGACTTCAGGAGCCCAGAGCCCTCTGTGGGCAGCTCCGCCCATCTCCTCAGATTGTGGTGACAGTGGGAGGGTCATCTGGAGAATCCCCACGCGGTGTGCGGTCCAGGACAGAAGGGGATGCTGTCCCTGGGGTCTCCAGTCCCTCATTTCTATTGTTTAAAATTAAACTGAGGCTTCGTTAAAATTTTGGAGAGTTTATTTAAGCAAACAGTGATTTATGATTGGGAAGCACCAGCCATGGCATGTGGTTTGGGGTCCATGGGAGGGTCTTAAGGAAAAACGTTTGTAAGGTGCGGGTGGAAGCAAAACAGCAAATAATTGATTGGGTGCAGTGGTGCAGTCTCCTTATTTGCACTATTTGGATGGAAATTGCCTGGTTGTGTAATTAGAGGT
>NW_007740034.1:29446-31335 GCF_000696425.1 Galeopterus variegatus
AGTCTCAAATCCAGTCCCCTGTCCCCTCAGCCTGCCCTCTTCTAGGGCTTGCAGTAAAACCTCAAATTTCCTGTTCCTTCGCCGTCCTCTAGGGCTTGCAGTAAAACCCTTAATTTCCAGTTCCTTTTCCACATTCCCAAAGCCAACTTCTTGTCTCCAACTCACAACGTTGTCGACTATTTGTTTATTATTGTACATTTCAAACAGAAACAGTATTTTAATAGTTCATCATACTTTCACAGAGCAATTGATGGCTCTTTTTAAAGTATTTGTTTTTTTGTTTTTGAACATTTCATATGACAGATAAGCAGAGAATAATTACCTCCCACTCTGCTATAAAAAAAATCTTTGTGCCTCACCTCCTATTATCGTCCCTAGGCCAAGACACCTTATCAAAAATTTTTTTTCTTTTCTCTTTTGACGGCTGGCTGGTATGGGGATCTGAACCCATGACCTTTGTGCTATAAGGCTGTGCTCTTACCCTCTGAGCTAACTGGCCAGTCCAAGAATATCTTTTTCATAGAGGCTCCTCTTTGGAAACTTGACAGACAGCTTCGATACCCAGGACAGGAAGATAGGAGGATGGTGTGTCCTCAGCCACCCTCCTATCCTCCTGTCCTGGGTATCAAAGCTGTCTGGGGCTGACACAAGGTGCCCACAGCAGCCATATCTCTTGGACGGTCTAGTGGACATCAGCCCCTGGGTCAACTCCTCTCAGAGGACAGCCTGATGTGTGGGGGTGGATGGAGCTTCTCAGGGGAGCAACTGGTTGTCCTGGCACTGGTGGGAATCTCCTGGCCTGCCCTTCACCTAAAAACATAACCCCTTGGATATTAAACTTTTCTTTCCCTAACCCCAGTTTTATTCCTTGTGGACAAATTAGTGGTCAGCCAATCAGATGCTGGTATTGAGAGGAAATGACAGAAGTTATTTCTGTCCTCTGGAGTCTCTCAGATCTGTGAAGAAAGAAAAGTTATTCCCCCCCCCCAAAAAAAAACAAGGGAAACCCACACCAGTAAGGTGGTGCAAAAACCTGCAAAGCAAAGTTCACTTTGGACACAAGGTGGGGGTGGGGGCAGAGTGCAGGGTCTCCAGGGAGGGTGGTCATTGCCTGGTTCAGTGAGACAGATGGGGGTGAGAGGATGTCCCAAGTGATAGGATGGACTGACTTGACACTTGTGTTTGCTACTGTTGTNTCTTGAATGTCAGGTGCTAAAAAAGAGAAAGAATGAAAGGGTGAAAGAAAAATGAAAGAAAAGAAAGAAAGAAAAGGAAAAAAGGAAAAGAAAGAAAAAGGGAAGGAGAAGAAGATAAAGAAGATTGTTTAGATCTCCCAGTGTTCCACACTGATTGGCTTGTAACTTTGTTAAAACAGAAAATCAAGCCTTGTTTCAGATCCCTTGTTACCCCCAGACAGATTATAACATACAAACACAATAATTTGCAGGTAAGATCTGCTCTGCTGTATCTGGAACCAGTGACGAGGGCTCCACACTAGGAGCTAGGGCTGTTGTCTTAAGGGCTGGCACCAAATCAGGGAGAGATTGGGCCAAGGACAAGTGAAAACTCCACAAAGCTTTCTCACCATTTCTCTCTCTTTTTTTCACCCACATGGTTGCTGTAAATCTTTGATGGATTTTAAGAGTTTTGAAAAGTTTGTTTCTGGGCTGGCCCCGTGGCTCACTCAGGAGAGTGTGGCAGTGGTAGTGCCGAGGTCGCAGGTTCAGATACTATATGGTGATGGCTGGTGTGCTCACTGGCTGAGCGTGGTGCAGACGAAACGGTGCCAGGGGTTGCTATCCCCTTACCTGTCAAAAAAAAAAAGTTGGTTTCTGATAGTTTTTGTTTTTCCATATTTCTGTCCAGGAACAGGTGTTTGGGGCAGCTAA
>NW_007740034.1:32038-32450 GCF_000696425.1 Galeopterus variegatus
CATCCCTGTGCATGGTTGTGTGGACATACATTTTCAACTCACTTAGGCAAACCCACCCTTGGGAATTGGTTTAGGGACAAGACATACCTCTCTGCCCCATGGGATTGGAATGAGAACAGTTCACTGTGCAAATTGAGTGGATATGGGTCTATGATGAGGTTTGTGTAAAACCTGTGAGTGTGTTGGAGCCCAGGGATTTATCAAGTGCTGCTCTTCTGTGTAACAGCCCTTCCAACAGGTGCTGCAGAGAATAAAACTGAACAAATGTCCCTGTTCACTTGAAGCTGGCATTCTAGGAAATAAGAGATGAGGGGTGGAAGTAAAATACACAATGTGTCAGGTGGTGGTTACTGCTAAAGAGGGAGAGAAAGGTGGTGAATAGTGCAGAGGCCTGGGCTGTGTGTGTGTCTCT
>NW_007740035.1:0-1260 GCF_000696425.1 Galeopterus variegatus
TTTTTTCCATATTTTTATTTTGAATGTTCATGTGAGTATATCATTATATTTGAAGTGGGTTTCTTTTAGGCAGTAGATAGTTGTGTCTTGGTTTTGTTTGTTTGCTTAAAATTTATTCTTTCAATCTCTGTCTTTTAACTGGTAGGTCTGATGGACAGACTCTAAAATTGCACCCATTGCTTGTTACCTCTTGAATTTGTGTCTTCACTTAATCCCTTCTCCTTAAGTTTGAGCAGGTCTGTGANTTATGCAATGTCTCCTCTTTCTTCCAGGTAATTTTCCTTGTTCTGAAATCTACTTTAATAAAAAGATAGTATTCCAGGTTTTTCTTTTTCTTTTTTCTTTTTTTTTTTGTCCTTTTTGAGACCAGCCGCACCGCGCTCAGCCAGTGAGCACTGCAAGTGCACCGGTCATCCCTATATAGGATCCGAACCCGCAGCGGGAGCGCTACTGTGCTCCCAGTGCCACACTCTCCCGAGTGCGCCACGGGCTCGGGCCATTCCAGGTTTTTCTTGATTAGTGCTTACATGGTTTATCTTTTTTCCATATTTTTATTTTGAATGTTCATATGAGTATATCATTATATTTGAAGTGGGTTTCTTTTAGGCAGTAGATAGTTGCATCTTGGTTTTGTTTGTTTGCTTAAAATGTATCCTTTTAATCTCTGTCTTTTAACTGGTAGGTCTGATGGACAGACTCTAAAATTGCACCCATTGCTCTTTACCTCTTGAATTTGTGTCTTCACTTAATCCCTTCTCCTTAAGTTTGAGCAGGTCTGTGATTTGCTTCAAATCAGTAGAATATGGTTAAGGTGATGGTATGTCACTTCCTTGGTTACCTTACCTAAGACTGTAACTTCCATCTTGCTAGTAGACTCTCTGGATAGACTCATGCCTTTGCTTGTTTTGATGAAGCAGGTTCCCATGATGGGCAGGCTCACATGGCAAGGAACTGAGGACAGTCTCCAGCCAAAGCAGGCTGAGAACTGAGGTCCTCAGTTAAGNGGCAAGGAACTGAGGACAGTCTCCAGCCAAAGCAGGCTGAGAACTGAGGTCCTCAGTTAAGCCATGCCCTGATTCCTGATCCATAGAAACTGTGAGATAATAAATGTATGCTGCTTTAAGCTAAGTTTGTGGTAATTTGTTACACAGCAACACATAACTAATATAATGTGTTTATACTATTTAACTTAATATAAGAATTGATATGTTTGTACTGAGCTCACCGTTTTATTATCTATTTTAGGTTTATTTCTTTTTT
>NW_007740035.1:3462-4086 GCF_000696425.1 Galeopterus variegatus
CTGGTGCTTTAAAAACCCTTGTCTGATAATTATAATATCTGTATCTTCTCAGGTTATGCATCTGTTGATTGCTTCTTGCCTCATCAGTTGATACTTTCATGGTTCTTCATATGCTAATTTTAGATTATATCCTGAACATTTTGAATATTATGTTATGAGACTCTGGGTATGCTTTAAGTCCTAAAAAGAATGCTGATTTTTTTTTTNCTATTCAGATCAGTCCTGTGTATGTGTTACTCAGTGGCCAGTCCTGGGCCTAGATAATGATCCACCCTGTAGTTTCAGTTTTCAAAACTTGTGGTATGTTGTTTAGGGTCAGGTCTACACATGTGCAGCCTGGGACAAGCCCAGGAGTTCAAATATAAGTTTGTGAGATTCCTGTCTTAATCTTCCTACTTTCCTTGTTCTTACAAACACATCTGGCTTTTGGGTTCTCCCCTTCCTAGTCTTCTAGCCAGCAAGCTTGTGCTTTCATTTCTCTGCTCTGCCACACGTTTGCCATGACTGTTTCTGTGTCTGGAGTCAAGGGGCAGGAGAACAGAGAATGAAAAGAAGGAATGACAATTTGCTGCACATTGCTGTGATTGACGCTCTTCTGGTCAAACAAAACATTTCCCTTTCCTC
>NW_007740035.1:4574-5094 GCF_000696425.1 Galeopterus variegatus
GGTCAGAGGTCAGATTTGGGTGGCATAAAGAATGACTCCCAGGGAGTGACATCATCAAGATAGCAGAATAGACAATTCCCAGCATCTCACCTTCCCACAAGTAACCAATTTACAACTCCTAAAAAGGAAAGACTACCAACCTGGAACCACTGTAGCTGGTGGAAGAGGAGGAGAGACCTGCAGAGTTGGCGAAGGCAGGAGGAGGCAACAGTGAGAGGGTGCAGGGACAGTGCCTATTGTTCTGAGCCAGCCTGGTGCGGAGGTGGGGACTGGCTGTTACACATGGATCAAAGCTGGAAAAAGCCACAACAGCTCTCTTCTGCATAAACCTGCTTGGAGTCTTCAGGGGAGAGGAGGGCTTCAGAGCAGACCATACGAGCCCACAGGCCATGAAGACCACTAGCGGGATTCCTCCAGGTTTGTGCAGGAGCAAGCAGCTGCAACCAAGTGGAGGAAAGAGCTGCCCAGAGGCCAGTGAGTTAGTGTGAGGGACGCATACATGGCCTGCCCCACACAGTTT
>NW_007740035.1:6900-7379 GCF_000696425.1 Galeopterus variegatus
CAAGGCACATCATAATCACATCATCGAAAACCAAAGATAAAGAGAGAATACTGAAAGCAGCAAGAGAAAAGAAACACATAACATTCAATAGAGCTCCAATACAGCTCTCAGCAGACTTCTCAATAGAAATCCTACTGGAAGAGAATGGGATGACATATTCAGGGTGCCAAAGGAAAAAGACTGTCAGCCAAGAATTCTGTATCCAGCAAAACTAACTTCCAAATATGAAGGAGAAATAAAGTCTTTCCCAGACAGACAAAAGCTAAGGGAATTCATGAACACTAGACCTGCCCTACAGGAAATGCTAAAGGGAGTTCTTCAATCTGAAAGAAGAAAATGCTAAGGAGCAGCAAGAAAACATTTGAAAGTATATAATTCATTAATAAAGTAAGTTCACAGAGAACCTTAGAATATTCCAATGTCATAAGGGTGGTGAATAAACTGCTTACATCTTTGGTATGAAGACTAAAGGACAAATA
>NW_007740035.1:8953-9747 GCF_000696425.1 Galeopterus variegatus
CTAGAAAACCTAAATAGACCAATAATGAGTAATGAGATTGAAGCAGTAATAAAAATTTCCAGCAAAGAAAATCCCAGGACCAGATGGCTTCACTGTCCAATTCTACTGAACATTGGAAGAACTAATACCAATTCTTCTCAAACTCTTCCAGAAAATTGAAGAGGAGGGACTACTTCCAAACTCATTCCATGAGGCCAACATTAACCTCATACAGAAACTGAAAAAAGACAAAATAAAAAAAAGAAAACTACAGACCAATATCCCTAATGAACACAAACATGAAGATCCTCAAAAAAGTTCCAGCAAACAGAATCCAGCAACACATTAAAAAGGTCATACACCATGATCAAGTGGGATTCATCCCAGAGATGCAAAGATAGTTCAGCATAGGCAAATCTATAAATGTGATACATCACATCAACAGAATGAAAGAAAAAAAACATATGATCATTTCAATAGATGCAGAAAAAGCATTTGATAAAATCCAGCACCACTTTATGATAGAAACACTCAACAAACTAGGTGTAGAAGGAATGTACCTCAATACAATAATAAACTCACAGCTAATATCATACTGAATGAACAAAAAGCGGAGGCTTTTCCTCTGAGATCTGGAACAAGACAATGCCCACTTTCCCCACTCTTATTCAACGTAGTAGTAGAAGATCTAGCCTGTGCAATAAGGCAAAAGAAAGCAATAAGGAGCATTAATATTAGAAAGGAGGAAGTCAAACTATCCTTATTTGCAGATGACATGATCCTATACCTAGAACACCCTAAAGACTCCACCAAAA
>NW_007740035.1:11877-12740 GCF_000696425.1 Galeopterus variegatus
ACTATGCCATCTACCCTAAGTGAATTACTGTGCAGTATATACATGTATTGAAGCCACACACTGTACCACACAAATATGTACAAGTAAATGTTAAAATTAAAAAAACAAATTAAAAAACTAGAATGACTTCCATTGAAATTATTTTGGAAGCTTTGAGGGAGAATTACTGTGGGAGAGCAGAGTGTAGCATGGCTCGAGAGGAANCAAGGCCAGGCAGACCAAGTTTTCTACAGTCTTGGTCCCAGTGGGAAGGGAATAGATGATTTGCACACTGCTTAAAGCCCCAGCCAACTATTTTTTTAATTTTTAAAGAGAAGTCACCTTCCATTGGCCAAAGCAAGTCACATGGCCACATTTAATTCAAGGGGACAAGGAGGTGAAATCCTCTCTTGCCCTGAGGGCTACATGGTAAACCTCAGAGATGATGACCAAAAACATGCCCTCAAGCATCACTATTTCCACCTGAGAGCTGAGGAAACTCAGACTCTATGAAGTCACTTTTCCAAAGTCACACTGTTAGTAAGTGAGCAGAGCAAGGATCCAGCTACACATTTGTTTAGCTATAAAACAAACCCATGTGCCTTCCTCAACTTGGACGTCTCCTCTCCGTGAAACCACAATACAGAACATGGTTGTTACTGGCTTCAAGGGAACTTCAGATGCAGACAAGTAAAAAGTGTGACACCCTCCCTCACACCCTACAGCTGAACTAAATTTTGTGAAAATGTGTTTCTTTTCTCTCTCCTTTTGCAATAATCTGTTTCTTAAAAAGAAAAGGAAGAGAGAGAAGAAAAAAAAAATACCCAGCCCCTATGGCCCGCTCTTTGACCTGCACCACAATATCTGATTGCATGTCAGGGTGA
>NW_007740035.1:13384-14410 GCF_000696425.1 Galeopterus variegatus
CGCTCCCTACCCATGTCTCCATGTGACAGAAGTCGGCAGTGAGTGAGCATCAGGCTGCTCTACAAATGAGGAAACTGAGGCTCAGTGAGGTCAAGTGATTGCTCAAGGTCACATGGCTAGAACCCAAATTAAAACCAGCTGCTATTATTTTCTTTTTGAAATTGTAGCTTACTTTTCTGTCCATTCCACTCTGCAGCCTTCCAGCCATCCTCCTACTCCTGGCAAACCTGCCCTGAAGCAGACCAGATGCCTCAGGGGTAACCCTACCTTGTCTGGTACAAGAACAGGTGCTGCTCTTTACCATGGAGACATAAGAGGCGAGGGGCTACCCTCAAGCTGACAGGTCCTACAGGTAGGCGCCCTCCCAGTGCTTTAGAAGAAACGCTTCTCAGATCTCAGACCTCTTCCTGAACAAACCTGAGACCCACAGAAGAAGCGTTCTGGAAAGAGGCATGAGTAACAGTAGAAACTTGAGCCTATATTGCTGGCCTGAGCCTTGGGATGAGTCCATGAGGGAGACCCAGCAGTGTTTTTATTTTAACCCCGAAGAACATAAAAAAAAATAAAATAAAATAAAAAAATAAAAAAAAAATACTTGATTAGATTAAATATGCTTCAAGTGAGGCCTAAAATCCTCAGCTTTNTTTTTTTTTTTTTCTGGGCCTCGATTTCCTCATCTGAATAAGAGGAGCTGCTCTCTTCCACCACTAGAATTCCATGATTTTAAACAGGGAAAGACTAACTTAGAAAGAAGCTGGCCATGCATGCTGGTCCAATAGCTTTTGGACTGACACCTAATTCAAGAGGAATATGGGAGCCATTCCAGGGTCACCCACACAGATGTTCCTTCGTCCTACCCAAATCAATGAACACAGCAGCTCTGTTAAGGACTCTTAAAGACTCAAGACAATGGGCTGTAGGGAGTTTTCTCTGGAAGCCATGATGGGACACTCTAGTTGTGTGGTAATCTTCTACATTACAGGGAGTGAAAGACGCTATTTCAAATGCAGCTTGATTTTTTTTTTT
>NW_007740035.1:16348-16912 GCF_000696425.1 Galeopterus variegatus
CCATGAAAATCCTGCAGCAAAGTCTCATGAAATGTCACAATGGACACACAGTAGGTGCTCTGTGTACTGAAGAGAGGCAAGGGGTAGGTGAGAGAGGCAAGGTAAAGCAATGAGCTTGGAAACCATTTGACTTCCTGGTCTGGAGTGCCCTGGCTTTATAAACAAGCAGTATCTGGCCAGTGTTCATAGAATATGTCATATCTCTGAGACTTTATAAAAATTAATTCATTCAAGGAAGCCAGTTTGCTAAAGAGGGAAAATTGCCAATGAGGCCAAGGTGACAGCAATTTCAGGCACAATGTAAGCTGATTAGCCTCAAACAGAGAAACTGCTTCCTGGCTGAGACCTCTAACCCTGCCGGCTGTCTTGGAGATTTGCAGTGCTGGTCACAAGAGGTACCAGGCAGCAGCTTGTGCAGTGGGTGAAGGACAAGACCTTATTAGGAGAGTCTCCCAGGAAGCAGGGGAAGGCAAACACAGGGCATTCCTTTAGAATGATGGATTTGTTTTATTTTGCATTTATTTTTTTCATTACAAGGGAATTGTGGAATGATGTTTTTGTATT
>NW_007740035.1:18878-19247 GCF_000696425.1 Galeopterus variegatus
TAAAGTGTTTTGTTTACCATGCTTCCCTTATTTTCTTATTACTCGTTGGGCACAAGCTGGCCTTGACTTTACCGTCTACATAAGTTTACAACCAAGAAAATGAAATGAACAACTTTACAAGCAATGTGATGGATCTTGGTACCTCAACTGGAGCCTGAAATTAGGGGGTTGAATGGAGGTCTGTTTTCCTCCCACCTCCACATGGTAGCAGAAGAGGGAATAATACAGTGGTTTCCTTCCCTGCTGGGACACAACCCCTTAAAATGCCATTAGGATGAAAACACTAGTGTTTGTCAAGAGCTTAGAGCAGTATTTTTCAAAGCATAACTTTTGGAACTCTAGCCCTCAGAAATGTTCCACTGGTAGAAG
>NW_007740035.1:21303-21546 GCF_000696425.1 Galeopterus variegatus
GCAGAACATCTCAGATTTACCTTCTTAGTCCCAGAGTACTTCTGCATCTCCCCCAATTATACTTACCACCTACTAGCATGGTTTTCTGACTATATCTCATCTTCCTCACCTTAGGAACACTTTCTTTATTTCACCTTTATCTTCCAGTTTCAAGGCCATACTCAGCACTCAGTACATGTCTCTTAAATGAATAAATAAAGCAATCCAGTTTGAACAAATTTTATTAGTTTTGTTTTCTTTTTT
>NW_007740035.1:23617-24153 GCF_000696425.1 Galeopterus variegatus
TGCGTGTGAGTGCGTGTGTCCTCTCCCCCAGGGCTGCTGCTCTCTGTCCTCACAGCCGCGCCCTCTTCTCTGCTCTGGTTTACAGTAACACTTTTCCTGCCGGCTTCAGCCTCAGCCCCATCCTGTTGCATCCAGGACGGTTGTTCCGACACACCAGGATGCCCGCGTGCCTCCTGTGCCTCGGTCCTTCAGTGGCCCCCCACAGCCCTCGGGATGGGTTAACGTCGGAATTCAAGGCCTCCCTCCGCCGGCCCTAGCCCACCTCCTCATCCCAACAGCCTCTCCCTCTTCCTCTCACTGAGACGGTCCTGGACAGCCGGGACCACTGTCCTTTCCCCTATCGCCACCCTCCCGCCCTCGTGGCCTCTGTCTGGACTGTCCTCCCCTCTTCTGGATGGTGTGTGTTGTCCTGGTCCCCAGGGATCAGTCTTCCGCATGGAGGTACGGGGACTGCTCTGGGGTCGCGGGGGCGGATGGGGGCCGGTCTTTCCCGAGGCGGCCGCCAGGGGGCGCCAGGAGCGGCTCCAGATGACAGC
>NW_007740035.1:26091-26749 GCF_000696425.1 Galeopterus variegatus
GGCTGGAGCAGGGATTTCCCAGAGGTCCCGACCTGGGAAATGGGCTTGAGTGATCAGAGTACCAGAGCCTCTGCTGAAAAAGTCGCTAGGTTGGCCTCTCGTGGGGAGCGCTGGCCAGTTGAATTCATGTGATCTCCTCCATGGCCAGCGCTGGGCAGGGCACCAGGTGGGTCTTATCTTCTTTTTAGTCTCCCATGCCCTGAAGAAATGTTTCTAACTGGCTGTTAGGGAAAGAAAGATACAGCTCAGTTTGGGAGTAAGATCAAGGTTGGAAATTTTGAATTGGAGTTTTGATTGGTTGGTTGGTTGTGTTGTTTTGTTTCTTTACCTAGAAATGCTTATTGTGATTGCAATCAGTTATCCTAGAGAGAGGCTGGTTATTGCCATTTCACCCNATTTCCATGTTGCAGAGTTTCTGAGCAATTCATAGATCTGAGAGCTGGAAGGGGCCAGTCCTCTTTTCTTTCTATTTTATAGATAAGGCGACTGCAGCCGGTGGATGGTGATTTCTAGGATGGGATGGCCAGACGGTGATGCTGGTATAGTGGTTGGGGAACAGCCTGCCTTCTTTTACTACACTAAACTGCTACTCACAAGCAAGTTTCCACCATCATGGAGAAAACAGTGAAACAGGAAATATTAAAGGTGGAAAAAAAAA
>NW_007740035.1:32120-32658 GCF_000696425.1 Galeopterus variegatus
TATCAGCAAGTTACAAATTTGTAGTTGCCAAACATACTTTTCCCCCTGAAATGTATTGCCTCCGACTGCTTGTCGTTTGAAGGAAGATAAAGGAGGGAGTCTGGCCCTGGCTGGCTACCATGTCCAGCAGGGGGGTCCACGTCCTCTCCCAGGGCAGGTAGCAGCAGGCAGTACTTAGGGTGAGAACCCTCCAGAGCCAGCTCCCCGAGTTCCAGCCTTGGCTCCACCGAGCTTTAGCCCTGGAACAAGTTCGTTAACCTCCTGTGCCGTAGTTTTCCCATCTGTAAAAATGGGGGTAATAATAATACATACCTTGGCTGAGATTANGGCCAGCCATGGGCTGGGAGCTCGTCTTGACCTGCTCCAGGTGGGCTTGGAATGCGCCCAGTTCAGGATAGGGATTAAGGCTTGAAAGACAAGAGGAAATGAGATGTTAACCCTTTAGGCCATGGCCTTCTAAACCCCAGCAGGGAAATTGCAGGGGAATTATCTGCAGGCTTCTGATGAAAGGGGAGCATCTCCTTTGATTTATGGCAGG
>NW_007740036.1:0-2059 GCF_000696425.1 Galeopterus variegatus
CTCCCTCTCCTCCCCCCTCCCCTCTCTGCCTCTCTCTCCCTCCTGCCCTTCTCCTCTCTCCCTCTTCTTCCTCCCTACCTCCCTCTCCTTCCCCGTCTCCCCTTTCCCTCCCCCTCATCCTCCCTCCTCTCTTTCTTCCATCTACAGACATCCACAAAGCACCTGCTCTGGCTGAGCCCTGCTCTGGCTGAGGTTATGGAGATACATAAATAAGGCANAAGCACCTGCTCTGGCTGAGCCCTGCTCTGGCTGAGGTTATGGAGATACATAAATAAGGCACAAGCCTGATCTCAAACTGCTCATGACCTACAGGCATGAAAAGATGCACTTACAACAAGAAGCTGTAAGTGCTATGATGGAGGCTCATGTCTCCCTGGCTGCTGTAGGGATCCAGGGTGGGCAGGGCCAAGTGCAGCTGAGCCTGGGGTGTGAATGCCTGTCTCCAGGAGGACTGGAAGGGAGGGTCTCTGGGGGAGCACGGGGTGCCCGAGGAGTGGGGAGGGAGCTACCGGCAGTTCCAGCGGTTAAGGAGGGTAGGGGCTGAGGCTGGGTTCCAGTCAAGGGGGCGTTGACAGGCTCCAGCTCCCCGAAGGCCCAGTGGTTCAGCAGAAGGCATCTGGACCCTAGCCTCATGGAACTACAGAGCCACTGGAGGAACGTGGGCAAAGAGGAGAGCTGTGGTCAGATTTCGTGGCATGGGGAAGCGGGACTTGGAAGGGCCTAGACTGGGAGTGTGGGGGCCAGGTAGATGAGGTGGAGGAGACGCTGAGGAGGTCGGGGTGGTTGGGGCGGGGATGGGTGAAGCGTGTTCCTTCTCCCTCTGCTCATTCATCCAACAGAAACAGGCCCACACTGGGCCCCTTACTCAGAAATTATATAATTTAACCCTTCCAGCACCCGAGAGGAGGTGAGAATGGTTATCCCCATTTTCAAGATGAAGAAGCTGAACTTTGCAGAGATTGAGAAAAAGCAGTTACACAACTAGTGAGTGGCAGGTAAGTAGTTCCCCCCAAAGTCGGTGGGCTGCATGGAGAATGGAGTTTTCCATGGTACCGCATCCATTCTCAGCCAGCGTCTGCTGCAGAGTTGGGATGAGTACAAGGATGAGTTCTCTGTGGCCTGAGTCAAGACCCCCAAGCCCCACAGGCCCTGGCTCCTGCCCGCAGCCTGCTGAGCGGGCCCAGCCAGGCCTGCCCTGGACAGCCCGAGGATGGGCGTGTCCTGCCTCTCCTTGCCCTCCAGGAGGCCAGACATATCCTCCCAAGGGCCTCTGATTTTAACAGTGCCTTCAAGGAGTTCTGAGCTAATTCATAAAATGTAGGAATGTCTGACTCTTTTCCTTTTCTTCCCCAAAGATAACAATTTTGAGAATTAAAATGCCTCTGTCTCCAGGAGGCCCTGAAGGCGTGAAGCTAACATGGGAATTTCAGGATGTGTGAGGGAGCTGGGCGTGTGTGTGATGAGCAGGTGGGTCTTCTGGCTCACTCTCGTCTGCTTTTCTACTCATCGCACTGTGCTGACGTGGTTAATGTCATCTTGGACCTTACCACAACCCAGAAAGGTAGGTACAGTGAGGTAAGTATAGCTGAGGGTCACCAGCTGATGGAGTTTGGATGCGTTGTCCCCTCCAAAACTCATGTGGAAATTTGATCTGCAATGCGGCAGTGTTGGAAACTGACTGAGTCATGGGGGCGGATCCCTCATGAAGGGACTAATGCTCTCCCGGGGGGAGGAGAGGTAGTGAGTGAGTTCTCGCTCTATTAGTTCCCGGGAGACCTGATTGTTTAAAGGACCCCGGCACCTCCTCTCCTGCTTTCTCTCTCTTGCTTCCTCTTGCCATGTGATCTGCTTGTAGCCACCGGCTGCCTGCTGCTTTTCCGCTATGAGTAGAAGCAGCCTGAGGCCCATGCCAGATGCAGCTGTTCCAGAATCGTAAGCCAAATAAACCTCTTTTCCTTATAAATTACCCAGTCTCTGGTATTCTGTTATAGCAACACAAAACGGACTAAAACACCTGCTATTAAGTGATGGCATTCAATCTGGGACCACAGAGCATTGG
>NW_007740036.1:2742-3400 GCF_000696425.1 Galeopterus variegatus
AAACGGACTAAAACACCTGCTATTAAGTGATGGCATTCAATCTGGGACCACAGAGCATTGGTGCCTGGGCTGACATTAACCCCACCCCCTGCATCTATGCAGCTGTCACTGCAGGTAACTGCTTGGTTGGTTTCCTGAAGCACCTGCAGTCTGGGGCCAATTCCAGCACCTGGTGCTCCTGCAGGTAGATGATTCTACTCTGTTGCATTTGGAGTCCCACTTCTCACTTCAGAGGCCAGCTCTGTGAGATCAAGCCCAGGTTTGCTTCCTCCTGGCTATTTCCTACAGGGCCTAGCAAAGTCTGAAGCTGTCTAGCAGATGGTGATAAGGACAGCGTCACATAGAGCTAAGCTGCCCAGCATGACACCCAGAGAGGAGAGGAGTGGGAGAATCCAAGGTTACAAAGAGATTCACAGACACATTTGGTTGAGTAACATCAGGCAACGGTGGGCTACCATTTCCCCCTCAATCAGCCACGTGGGTAAGAATTGTCCCTGAGACCCTCGCAGCTCCCCTAGTCTGTAGTTTTAGAGCTCCAAACTCTGAATGGCCATCCAGGGGTGAGCTCATCCTCCCCTGCCTACAGACAAGACTGTGCATATTCCCTTTCAGGGAATAGGATTTGATTTTTCTGATTTCCAGAGCAGCTCAACTGCCA
>NW_007740036.1:4455-7502 GCF_000696425.1 Galeopterus variegatus
TAATAGCTGCACCATTTCACAATCCCACCAACAGTGTAGGAGGGTTCTCCTTTCTCCACATCCTCACCAGCATTTGTTATTCTTTGTCTTTTTGATAATGGCCAGTCTAACTGGTGTGAGATGATATCTCAGTGTGGTTTCAATTTGCATTTCCCTGATGTTGAGACTTTTTCATGTGCCTGTTGGCCATTTGTGTATCTTCCTTTGAGAAATGGCTGTTGATCTCCTTTGCCCATTTTTAATTCGGTTGCTTGTTTATTTACTGTTAAGTTCCTTGAATGTTCTGGATATTAATCCCTTATTGGATGCATTGTTTGCAGGTATTTTCTCCCATTCCGTAGGTTGTCTTTTTGTTGAGTTAACTGTTTCTTTTGCTGTGTGGAAGCTTTTTAGTTAGATATAATTTCATTTGTTTATTTTTTCTTTTGTTGCTTGTGGTTTTGGGGTCATATTCATAAAGTCTTTGCTTAGTCCTACTTCTTGAAGTATTTCCCCTATATTTTCTTTCAGGAGTTTTATATTTTCAGGTCTTCTGTGTAAATCTTTAGTCCATTTTGAGTTGACTTTGGTATAAACTTTTGGGTCTAGTTTCATTCTTCTACGTATGGATGTCCAGAATCATTTATTTAAGAGGCAGTCTTTTCCTCAATATATGTCATTCATGCCTTTGTCAAAGATCAGTTAGCTGTAAGTATGTGGGTCAACTTATGGGAATAATTCTCTACTTTGTTCCATTGGTCCAAGTGTTTGTTTTTATACCAGTACCATGCTGGTTTGGTTTCTATAGCTTTGTAATATAAGTTGATGTCACATAGTGTTATGCCTCTGGCTTTATTTTTCTTTTCTCAGAATTGCTTTGGCTATTCGGGGTCTATTGTTGTTCCACATGAAGGTTAGGATTGTTTTTTCTGTTTCTGTGATGAATATCATTGGCATTTTGATGGGGATTGCATTGAATCTGTAGATTGCTTTGGGTAGAGTGGACATTTTTACAATGTTAATTCTTACAATCCAAGATTAATTCTTACAATCTTTCCATCATTTTGTGTCTTCTTTAATTTCTTTCAGTAGTGTTTTGTAGTTCTTGTTGTAGAGATCCTTTACCTCCTTGGTTAAATTGATTCCTAGGTATTTTATATTTTTTGATTACTATTTTAAAAGGGCTTGCTTTTTTGATTGCTTTTTCTGCTAGTTTGTTATTGGAGTATGATGAGGTTTGGATGTGTTGTCCCCTCCAAAACTCATGTGGAAATTTGATCCCCAATATGGCAGTGTTGGAAACTGATTGAGTCAAGGGGGTGGATTCCTTATGAATGGGTTAATGCTCTCCCTGGGGGATGGGGGAGAAACGAGTGAGTTCTCACTCTATTAGTGCCCATGAGAGCTTGTTGCTTATAGGACCATGGTACCTCCTCTCTCTCTGGCTTCATCTCGCCATGTGATCTGCTTGTACCCTCTGGCAGCCTGCCACTTTTCCACCATAAGTAGAAGCAGCCTGAGGCCCATGCCAGATGCAGCTGCTCCAGAATCATAAGCCAAATAATCCTCTTTCCTTTATAAATTACCCAGTCTAAGGTATTTCTGTTATAGCAACACAAAATGGACTAAAACAGAAAATTGGTACCAAAGAGTAGGGTGTTGCTATACAGATATCTGAAAATGTGGATGCAGCTTTGGTACTGGGTAATAGGCAAAGGTTGGAGGAGTTTGGAGGACTTAGAAGAAGAGAAAAAGACAAGGGAAAGTTTGGAATGTCTTAGAGACTTATGTGGTGGTGAGTAGAATGCTGATAGAAATGTGGACAGTAAAGGCCATGCAGATGATGAGATCTCAGATAGCAATGAGGAACTTATTGGGAATTGGACAAAAGATAACCATTGCTACACCATAGCAAGGAACCTGTCTGCATTGTGTCCATGCCCTTGGACTTTGTGGAAGTTGGAACTTAAGAGTTGTGAACAAAAGCATTTGGCTAAAGAGTGAAGTAGATAAACTGGTTGCTAAAGACATTATCTTGGTGGTGAGGCAGCCAGATGCTAAGAACCAGGACAATGGAAAAAATGCCCTGCAAGAATTTGAGAAGTCTGGAAGGGTGCCACACCAATCACAGGCCCTGAGCCCTAGAAGGAATGAGTTGTCCCAGAAGACAGATCTGGGACACAGCTGTGCTTGGGAACCTGCTCCTAGCATCCCAGCTGCTCTGGCTAGAGCAGCCCCAAGTGTGGTTCATGCAGCTGTGGAGAGTAGAAGCCTGAAACCTTGTTGGTGTCCATGTCCTGTTAAGTCTGCAGGCCGGCAGGACATGAGAGCAGTGGAGGTGTGGCAGCCTCCACCCAGATACCAGAGGATGTATGGAAAAGCCTGGGGGCCCAGGCAGAGACCTGCTGTAGGGGCTGAGCCACTGCAGAGGACATCTTCTAGACCAATGCCAAGCAGGAAAGTGGGGTCAGAGACCCCACAGAGAGCCCCCACTAGGGAAATGTCTAGTAGAGCCAATGCACCAGGGCTGCCGCCAGGACCCCAGAACTGTAGGGCAACTGGTAAAGTGCAATGCAGGCCTGGAAAATCCACAGGCACCAGTGCAGCCCACTGGGCTGTGCCTGACAGAACTGTGGAAATGAGGCTGCCTGATGCTTTGGGGGCCCAGATGCCCAACTGTACCCAGGATGCCGGACTTGGAGTCAAAGAACATTATTTTGGAGCTTTAAGACATAACGTCTGTCCTGCTGGGTTTCAGACTTGTTCGGGGCCTGTTTTTCCTTTCTTCTGGCCTATTCTTCCCTTTTGGAATGGGAATGTATACCCAATGCCTGTTCCACCATTGTATCTTTGTAGTAGATAAATTTGGTTTTGACTTTTACAGGTTCAAAGCTGGAAGGACTTTTGCTTTTGGTCTCAGAGGAGACTTTGGACTTTTAAGTTAGTGCTGGAACAAGCTAAGACTTTTGGGACTGTTGGGATGGAATGATTGTATTTTGTATGTGAGAGGAACATGAATTTTGGGGGGCCGGGGGCAGAATGATGGAGTTTGGATGTGTTGTCCCCTC
>NW_007740036.1:8047-10020 GCF_000696425.1 Galeopterus variegatus
ATACAAATGGCCAACAGGTACATGAGTGATGCTCAGCTTTACTAGTTATCAGAGAAATGCAAACGAAAACCACATTGAGATTTCATCTCATTTCAGTTAGTCTGGCCATTATTAAAAAAACTGAGAATAACAACTTCTGGCACGGATATGGGGAGAGGGGATCTCTTCTACACTGTTGGTGGGTCTGTAAATTAGCACAGCCATAATGAAAAACATTACAGAGGTTCCTCAAACGACTTCAGGTAGAGCTACCATATGATCCAGCAATCCCGCTACTTGGTATATATCCAAAGGAATGGAAAACATCATGTTGAAGGGACAGCTGCACTCCCATGTTCATTGCAGCTCTATTTACAATAGCCAAAATATGGAACCAACCTAAGTGTCCATTGACATATGACTGGATTAAGAAAATATGTTATATATACACAATGGAACACTATTCAGCCATAAAAAATAATGACATTCTACCATTTGCAGCAATATGGATGAGTTGGAGAAAATTTTAAGTGAAATAAGGCAGACAAGGAAAGAGAAATACTGCATGTTCTCATTTGTAACTGGGTGCAAAGAAGGAAGGAAGGAAGGAAGAAAGGAAAGAAAGAAAGACCACAATGATTAATATGTTGAACTTTCAGAAGGAGAGAACAAACCTAAGGATACTTGATATGGGAGGAAGGGAGGGAGGGGGTTTGGGGAGTGATAGGTTGGGTAAAGGGCATAAAGAAAAATCATGATTTGTAATAATGAATATGCTAATAATAAAAAATTTAAAAATACCCCCAAATCCACTTTTTGTTCTATTGATATTTTGTATTGCTTTTTGAGTCTCTATTTCATTAAGTTATGTTCTGATCTTAATTATTTTTTTCCAATCTGCTAATTTTGGGATTAGATTGTTCTTTTTTTTCTAGTTCTTTGAAGTGTAGCATTAGGTTGCTTATTTGAAATCTTTCTGTTCTTTTGATGTAAGTGCTGATTGCAATAAAGTTCCTTCTTAGCACTGCTTTTCCAGTATCCCACAGATTTTGGTATATGTCTTTATTTTCATTAGTTTCAAGAAACTTTTTGATTTCCATTTAAGTTTCTTTTTGGACCCACCAGTCACTCAGGAGCATGTTGTTAAATTTCCATGTGCATGTGTAGTTTCCAGAGTTTTGCTTGTTATTTATTTCTAGTTTTAATACATTATAGTTTAAAGTATACTTGAAATGATTTCTATTTTTTAAATTTGTTGAGGCTTTATTTGTGACCTAATGTGATCTATCCTGGAGAATGTTTCATATGCTGATGAGAAGAATGTATATTCTGTAATTGTTGGATGAAGTATTCTGTAGATGTCTGCAAAGTCCAGTTGGTCTAAAGTGTAGTTTAACTCTTGTGTTTCTCTGTTGATTTGTTGCCTAGATTTTCTGTCCAGTGTTGAGAGACAGGTGTTCAGATTCCCTACTATTATCGTACTGGTCATCTATCTCTTTCTTTAGGCCTAATAGTGTTTGCCTTATATATCTAGGTGCACCAGTGTTGGATGCATATATATTTATGATTGTTCTGTCTTCTTGCTTGATAGATTTCTTTTCATTACTTAGTGGCCTTCTTTGTCTCTTTTTATGGTTCTTGGTTTGAAGTCTATTTTATCTGATATAAGAATAGCTGCTCCTGCTCATTTTTGGTTTCCACTTGCATGGTATACATTTTCCATTCCTTTATTCTTAGCCTATATGTGTCTTTACAGGAGAGGTGAGTCTCTTGACTGACCTTACCTGTAATATGGTTGGGTGTAGCTTTTTCATCCAGTCAGCCAGTCTATGTCTTTTGAGTGGGGAGTTCAATCTATTTACATTTGGGATTGCTATTGAGAGGTATTGTCTTACTCCTGGCATTTTATTGGTCTTCACTTGGATGTTTTAAATATTTTTTATCCTTTCTTCCCCTTTTACTGTTTGTCTTTCATGATTTTGGATAATTGAAGT
>NW_007740036.1:11314-12163 GCF_000696425.1 Galeopterus variegatus
AAAGAGAGAAAGACAGACTCTCCTCTTCTTTTAAAGCCCTCAGAACCATGCCCCTGACCACTATTTTCAATCCATTTACTACCGCATGGTTCTACAATCCAATCACATCTTCAAGGCCCCCACATTTCGATCACCGTAATAGGATTTCCAACCCTCTTAACAGTCACTATGAGGGCTAATTTTCTAAAACATAAAACTTGGGGGACACAACTCAAGCTTCAATGACTCTTGGGGAGATGTAATTCAATCCAGTACATCTAGTATCTCTGTGTTGACATCTGATCATTTGGTAGAGCAGTTGCTTCTTCTATTACTCTGGAATGGGCTTTGAGGAGAGAGACTTTCTCTTCTTTTTCTGGTCTCCACTGGTGGCTCTCTTTGTGTCCATGCAGTTGAGTGGTTGGAGGGCTTTTGCACAGTAGCTGTGGCTGCTGTTGTGGCTGCAAGCCACACTTGCAGCTTACTTGATGGATCGCCCATGTGAATAGGTGTTTCGGCATGCTGTTGTCTCCTGCTGGGTGGGGTACTCTATTCATAGTTCCTGCCTAGGACCCAAGGCATGCTCCTGCCTTCTGCTGCATGGTGGGGGCTGCCCCTGGCTCTGCTGTGATCGTAATCATTTCTTTCTGTGTACTAATTTTGGGATTGGATTGTTCTTGTTTTTCTAGTTCTTTGAGGTGTAGCATTAAGTTTGAAATCTTTCTATGCTTTTCATATAAGTACTCATTGTAATAAACTTCCCTCTTAGTACTGCTTTTCCAGCATCCCACAGGTTTTGATATGATTTGTCTTCATTTTCATTAGTTTCAAGAAATTTTTTGATTTCCTATTTAATTTCTTCTTGGGCCC
>NW_007740036.1:13278-15412 GCF_000696425.1 Galeopterus variegatus
CATTGCTTAAGTTCCATGTGTTCGTATAGTTTCTAGAGTTTTGCTTGTTATTTATTTCTAGTTTTAATCTGCTGTGGTCTGCAAATATACTTGAAATTATCTATATTTTAAAAAATTTGTTCAGGTTTGATTTGTAACCTAACATGTGGTCTATCCTGAAGAATATTTCATGTGCTGATAAGAAGAATGTACATTCTTTAGTTGTTGGATGAAATATTCTGTAGATATCTGCCAAGTCCAAATGGTCTAAAGTATAGTTTAAATCCTGTGTTTCTCTGTTGATTTGTTGCTTAAATGGTCTGTCCAATGTTGAGACAGGGGTGTTTAGGTCCCCAACTGTTACTGTATTGGGATCTGTTTCTTTCCTTAGGTCTAATAGTCCTTGCTTCATATATCTGGGTGCTCTGATGTTGGGTGTATATATATTTATGATTGTTATATCTTTTTGCTTGATAGATCCCTTTATCACTGTATAGAGGCTTTCTTTGTCTCTTTTTATAGCTTTTGGTTTAACGTCTATTATATAGTTTTTGGTTTAAGCTACTTCTGCTCATTTTTGATTTCCATTTACATGGTATATCTTTTTCCATTCCTTTATTCTTAGTCTATGTGTGTCTTTACATGTGAGATGACTGTCTTGTAGACAGCATATAGTTGGGTGTAGCTTTTTCTTCAATCAGCCAGTCTGTGTCTTTAGAGTGGGAAGTTTAATCCATTTAAATTTAGGGTTGTTACTGAAAGGTATTGTCTACTTCTGGCATTTTATCAATTTACATTTGGATGATTTAAGTATCTTTTCTTTCTTCCTTTTATTGTTTGTCTTCAGTGTATGTTGGTTTTTGNATTCCTTGTAGGGCTGGACTTGTGTTGGTGAACCATCATAGTTTTTGTTTGTCTGGGTAATACACTATTTATCCTTCATTTCTGAAGGATCGCCTTGCTGGGTATAGATTTTTGGCTGGCAGTATTTTTCTTTTCCACTGCAGACAGAGGCAAGGGAGGCAGTTGAAGCCACCAGCACCCCTGCCACCCTGACAAGGTACCCTGTTGCTGCTGTGGACACCACAGATACGAGGGAGGCGGTTACAGCCACTGGCACCATTGAGGCCCCCATGAAATAACCCTGATCCTGCTGAGGACACTATAGGGTCAAGGGAGACATTTGCATCTGCTGGTAACACTGCTGTCCCCACAAGGTAACCCTGCTGCCACTGTGGAAACTGCAGACATGAGGGAGGCAGTTACAGCCATCAGTGCTGCTGCCACCCCCATGAGATAACCCTACTGCTGTCAAAGACATCACAGAAGCTAGGGAGTTGGTTGCAGTCACCAACACCACTGCTGCTGACTTGAGGTAACCCTGCTGCCACTTCAGACATCATAGTCATGAGGGCCACCACTGTGGACACTGCAGCCAAGCGGGTACTGGTGTAAATGCAACTAGTGCAGTTGCTGGCACCACTGGTGCTGCTAGGCTGCTACCATAGTTGTACAGGCATCCCACCTCTGCTGGAGCCACCACTGCCACATAGACAGCCCATCAAAGGCATGTCCACAACATCTGCCGCTATACCACAGCAGCAGCCTCAGCAGCTACTGCCTCTGTGTATGTGAAATGCTGACCAGTCAACTGCATTGACACAGGAGGGTCACCAGTGGAGTCCAGGGAAGGAGAATAATAAAAGAAGCAACTACTGTACAAGATGACCAGACATCAATGTAGAGATAGTAGAAATTTGTAAAAACAAAAAAATATGAGTCCACCAAAGGAATACAAGAGCTCTCAAATACAAGACTCCTTAGATCCAGAAACCTTTGACATGACTGAAAAGGAATTCTAAGTAAAAATCTTCATGTATCTCATTGAGGAAACTCAATGAGATACATTAAGACATAGCTAGATAACACAATGAACTGAACAAAACTATGCAGGATAGGAAGGAGCAAATTTACAAAGGGATTAATCCCTGAAAAAAAAAAAAAAGAATGTAGCAGAACTCATGGAATTGAAGGAGGCATTCAGTGAAATAAAAAAACAGAACCAGGAGCTTAAACAGCAGGCTAGAGCAAGCAGAAGAGAGAATTTCTGATCTTGAAGATAGTCTCTTCAAAATAAATCAGGCAGACAAAAAAA
>NW_007740036.1:16548-17183 GCF_000696425.1 Galeopterus variegatus
TTTATTGTGCAGAGCCTTCACACATTGAGATTGACCTTCCCGTTGGTTACCTCTGACAGGCAAGGTTTCATGGGGTTCCTTCACCCCACAATAAATGCCAGGGCATGGGAAATAGGAAGGGCTTCATGGGTCCCAGAAAGGGCCATGCTTTGGCCAGCAGTCCCATGGAAGCCTCCCCTGCTGAGACAGCAGTCCTGCCCTCGGCAACGCTGCAACCTCCCCTAAGCCTTGTGTGTTTTATCTATAAATGCAGGCCCAGGTTACAATGATCTTTAAAATTGGGCCCTCTTTTGATTTTACCTTCCTCTTTTCTCCTGAGTTGTTTTCCTGGCTCATGAGAAAGCTCCCAGAGCTTTTCCTCTAAGTGTGGTTGAAAAATCCTTATTGCTATTCTAATGTCACCCTTTCTTGCTTTTCAAAACACTTCCAATTGAAAGAAAACACCCTGTAATTGTGAATTTCCTCTACCTCTGGATTTCTCCTTCCTCAGTTAGCACTGTGTTGGGGAGAAATCCTAGTTGTTTTATTCAAAGGCTTTGCTTTATGTTTTGGTGTTTAAACTTTTTAGGTTAAAGGCTGGCCCGTGGCTCACTTGGGAGAGTGTGGTGCTGACAACACCAAGTCAAGGGTTAAGA
>NW_007740036.1:17929-18645 GCF_000696425.1 Galeopterus variegatus
AAGAAACTGCCAAACTATTTTTAAGAATGCCTGTACCATTTTACATTCCAACCATCAATTATGAGTGATGCAGTTTCTTTACATCCTCTTCAGCATTTGGTATTGTCATTAGTTTATTTTTATTTTTTTATTTTAGCTGTTTCACTAGTAGAACATAAATGAGAAATTAAGCTGATGAGAAATAAGATCTTGTCATGATCTTAAATTGTATTTCCTAGTGGCTAATGATGCAGAACATCTTTTCACTTGCTTCTTTGCCATCTACGTACCCTCTTCGATGAAATATCTTTTCATATCCTTTGTCTATTTACTAGTTCAACTGTTTGTTTTCTTTAACGTTGGGGTTTGAGAATTCTTTAAGTGTTCTAGATATGAGTCCTTTGTCAGATACCTGATTTGCAAATATTTTTTTCAGTGTGTAGCTTGTCCCTTCATCTTCTTAACAAGACTTGTACAAGTGTTTTTCATTTTGGTGCAGTCCAATTATCAACTTTTTCTTTTAGGAACTGTGCACTTGATGTAATGTCTAATGAGTTTTCACCAAGCCCAGAGTCCCTGAGGTTTTATACTATGTTATCTCTCTTCTTCTACAAGTTTCATTAGTTTTACATTTTACATTTGATTCTATGATCCATTTTGAGCTAATTTTTATATATAATAGTACTTTTTTTGCCTATGGATGTTCAGTTTCTCTAGCACCATATACTGAAATGACT
>NW_007740036.1:20379-20875 GCF_000696425.1 Galeopterus variegatus
TTGTGTCAGCTGCATACAGTAATAATTTTATTTATTTCTGGTTTGGATGTCCTTTATTTTCATCCCTGCCATTTTGCACTGGCAAAGAGTTTCAGTATAATGTTGAATAAGAAGAATGGGAGCAAACACCCTTGCCTTGATGCCGATCTTAGGAGGAAAACATTCAGTCTTTCACTGTTAAGTTAAGCTATAGGCTTTTAGTAGATTTTTAAAAAAAATCAAGTTTAGGAAGTCTCACTCTATTACTAGTTTTTGGGTAGTTTATCATTAATGTGTNAAAGTGTGTGATGTTCCAAGCCCTTGGATCATGTGTATAGATTTGGGTAACAATGACCACAGCCAAGACACAGAACTGTCCCCTCAGCACAAAGATGCCTCTTGTGATACAGTCACCCCTGCCACCCACCCCAACATCCGTGAATACTGGCAACTAGGAATATAGTTTCATCTCTATGATTTTATCATTTCAAGAATGTTTTATAAATGGAGTCATGAA
>NW_007740036.1:24179-24899 GCF_000696425.1 Galeopterus variegatus
CATTTTAATAATCTCCATGATCTTTATAAATAACCCATTTCATTCATTATGTGAATAATTTACCTCCTCTCTCCCTCCCTCTCTTTCTTTTGGTCAATCTTGCTAGATGTTTGTAAATATTTATTGAACTTTAAAAAAATGAACTTTTTATCCCCTTGATTTCCCTTTTCTTTCTAATTGTAACTTCATAGGTTTCTGCTCTTATTATTCCTTTCTTTATTGTTGCTTTGAATTTATTTTGCTCTTGTTTTTCTAGTTTCTTAAGATTTGAATATAGACTATTAATCTGAGACATTTCTTGTTATCTAATATAAATATTTAGTGCTATACATTTTTTAGTACTATTTTAGCTTTGTCTTATGAATTTTGATACATTGTATTTTTATTTTCATTCAGTTCAATGTACTTTTTATTTGTATTTATCCACGGTCTATTTAGACGTGTATTGTTTAGTTTCCAACTGTTTAGAGATTTTTTTTCTGTTATCATTCTGTTATTCATTTCTAGATTGATTCCCATATAGTCAGATAATATACTCTGTATGATTACACTTTGTTGAAATTTATTAAGGTTTTTTTAATGTCCATGAGATGGTTTATCCTGTAAATGTTTTGTGAGAATTTGAAGAGAATGTGTATTTTGCTCTTATTTGATGAAGCGTTCTATAAATGTCAATTAGATCCTATTGGTTGCTGAAATTTTACTGGTTAGCTGGATGGA
>NW_007740036.1:26194-27456 GCF_000696425.1 Galeopterus variegatus
TTTTTTATTCCTTTCTACTTCATTTTTATGTTTCTGTTATCCTACTTTCCTGTGAGCTACTTATAATTGTTTTTTAGAATTTTATCTTGATATATTTAGTGTTTTGAATGTGAATATTTGGATAGATATTTTAGTGGTTGATCCAGGTGTGAACTTATACATACATAATTGTCACAGTCTACTAATATCAATATTTTACTGATTTGAGTGAAGTGTAGAAACTTAACTTCTATTTAAATTCTCTTAGTTTCCCCATTTGTAACATAATTTCCTTAAATATTCCCTCTACATATTTGAAAATTATATCAGATCATGTTATGATTTTGCTTCGACCATTTAAACATAATTTAAAAATTAAAAAGTTAAAAGAAAGTCCATTACCTATATTTCTACTCTTTCTGATGTTCTTTCTTTCTTCCTAACGTTCTGGATCTCTTCCTATATCATTTTATTTCTGTTTAGGTAACTCCCTTTAGCCATTCTTTTAGGGTAGGTTTGCTCGTGACAAGTTTTCTTAGTTTTCTTTTATCTGACAACATCTTGATTTACCCTCATTCCTGAGATAATTTTCACTGGATAGAAAATTTTGAATTGGCAGTGCTTAATAGATGTTGTACCAGCTTCCATGGTTTCTGGTGAGAAATACACATCATTAAAATTGTTTTACTCCTATAAATAAAAATCATTTGTTTCTTGCTGTTTTGAAGATACTTTTCTTTGTCTTTAGTTGTCAGAAGCTCAATTATAATATATCTTGGCATAAATTTCTTTGTGTTTATCCTGTTTGAGGTTTACTTAACTTCTTGAATGTTGAGGTTTAGGTCTTTTGCCAAATTTGGGGACATTTCAGCCATTGTTTCTGGGAATGCTTTTTCAGCTCTGCTGTCTTTCTCCTTTCCTTCTTAAACTCTTATATCATGAATATTAGATCATTTGTTAAAGTCTGACTTGTCCCTGACTGTCTGTTCATTTTCTATTTCAGTCTATTTTTCTCTGTTTTTTTNGCTGATTTAAAAGTTATTGTCCAGTAATTCTAACATCTTTTTTATCTCATTATTGGCATCTGCTGATTGTCAATTTTCATTGAAATTGAGATGTTTCTGGTTCTTCTAATGGAAAGTGTTTTTTGATTGTATCCTGGATATTTGGGTATTTTGCTATGAGACCCTTTTACCAAAGTCTCTTGGACTGGATCCTAATATACCATCCCATGCTGCTTCCTAATCCCAAGTGTCAGCAGAACTTATCCCCTCCCTTTGCCC
>NW_007740036.1:28905-30217 GCF_000696425.1 Galeopterus variegatus
AAAGCAGAATTGGAACTTCAGCCCCACAGAGCATAACTTATTTCACAATTTATGTTGATTCTGGGCTTTCTAGTAGGCGAAGGGAAAAGGGAGACAAGTGTCAGTTACAGAGAAGGAAACAGCTCCTCAGGATAGACAAGCAATTCCTAATTCTCTAATTTAGGGAATGTGTGGATAGACGGATGGATAGATGGATGGATAGACAGATTAGTTGTCAGATTAATTAATTAGCTCATTGAAAGGTTTTCTTAATAACATCCTTTTTTTTTTGCTTTTTTGTGACTGGTAAGGGGATCACAACCCTTGGCGTGGTGTTGCCCGCACCGCATTCAGCCAATGAGCGCACCGGCCATCCCTATATAGGATCGGAACTCACGGCGGGAGCGCCACTGAGCTCCCAGTGCCAAACTCTCCTGAGTGAGCCATGGGGTCAGTCCTTAATAACATCCTTTAGGCCATAAGGCAGGGCTCTCCCTGAGCCTGGACCCCTGTATTCACTCCAGGAAGTCACATCCACATTCTTATGTCTTCAGGCAGCTTCAAAATGACTCCTAGACTCCTTCGTCTTCTTCTCCAGCACAGACCTCTCTGGTGCCCAGACATAGAACTCCATCTATCTCCTGTCTGCTCCATCTGGGCATCCCACAGGTAGCCCAAATCACCACATGAGCCCTGATCTCTGTGCATGCCCTCAGCAAGTCTGGTTAGAAAGCTGGAGTCCCCCTGGCTGTACTGCCTCCTAAACGTGCATCTCCCACATCAGCATGTCCCTGCTGCTACCGGCCCCATCACAGCCATCGCTCCTGGGATTGCTTTACAGACCCCTGGGATCTGTACTCACACTGCAGCCAGGGTGGCCCAGCAAAAGTGAGCAGCTGCTCGTGCTCATGCCCTGCTCAGAACAGGTCAGTAGTCTCACAGCCCTCATAGAAAGTCCAGCCTCTTGACATGGCAACATAGAATCCTACAAGCACTTGCTGGCAACACAGAGTGTCCATAAACCTCTGACATTGGAGCCACCTGCCCAGGTTCAAGTCCTGCCTGACCTTGGGCAGGTTCCCTAGCCACATGGTCCCTCAAAATTGGTCCATGCCTCTTGGTCCAGCCTCTTGACACAGCAATGCAGAATCCCAGAGGTCCCTGCAGGCAACACAGGGAGTACATAAAGCCCTGGCAATGGACCCTCTCCCCAGGTTCAAGAACTGCTTGACCTTGGGTAGGTTCCTTGGCCTTACTGCCCCTCAGAATCTCCAAATGCTAACTGGGGACACCAACAGAACCCTTCTCCTGGGTTTTTAGGGGCATTAAGTGG
>NW_007740036.1:31844-32441 GCF_000696425.1 Galeopterus variegatus
ACCCACAAATCCGTGGGGACATTTGTCAGGCTTCCCATGATCCTGATTGCCAACCAAGGTTCATAACCCTAGCCCAGGAAGGGAAGGGACAAGCTAGGAGAGAAGAGGGCAAGGCTCAGGCTCAAGAAAGGTCAGGCCTGGGTCTCCCACCCTCCCGTGCACCTTGCCCTTTGGGCACCCTCTCACCAGCATCTCTACTGCTCAGCCACTCTTCCAGGAGGGAGCCACATGACCTGTCAGGGACTGGTAAAATCAGGGCCTACTCTCCCCACTGCCAGCACCCCCAGGACCAGCATCCATAAAGGCTGGGGAAAGAAGGAAGGGCAGTCCCCAGGATGTTCACCCAAGGCCTCCAGGCAAGGCAGTCTGGGTTGTAGCTCGTAGGCATGTCCACTGGGATTCCAAGCAGAAGCCTCCTTCCCTCAGCCCAAGGGTGCGTCCCAGCACCACTGCCCAGAGAATGGGAGGAATGGGGCTTTAGAGACATCCTCCCTGCAGGAATGAGCAGTAAGAAGAGAAGGGCCTGAGAGGCCAGGGACACCGCTGGAGAAAAAGAGAACAGTGAGGACGAGAGCAATCCAGGAGGGCTCCCCGAGA
>NW_007740037.1:0-370 GCF_000696425.1 Galeopterus variegatus
TATTTTAGATAACAAAATTAAGCCCCATCAAGTATCAAGACATTTTAAATAAATTTAACTTTTTATAACAAAAGTAGTATTCATATCACCACATTTAAAAGAATTTTTAATATAAGAATATATTCTTAATGACAGATTGATTTTAAAATCTATTTAGATACCTAGAAATAATTTTCAATGTGTTTTTGTGTTTTCTACTGCTTATTATAAATATCTTGCTTTGATGACAAAATTTTCACTACTATCACTGTGACTACTTCTTGCCTCACTCCTTACCTCCTTTCATTTAGCCCTGCTATTACTGTTTGAGATGATTAACAAGGTTGTCGACTAGTTCAAACTGTCATTTAAGAAAACTTTCAAATAAATT
>NW_007740037.1:1760-5553 GCF_000696425.1 Galeopterus variegatus
GATGATTAACAAGGTTGTCGACTAGTTCAAACTGTCATTTAAGAAAACTTTCAAATAAATTAAAAAAAAAAAAAAAAACCAGGCTAATCAACCCTAAGGCAGCCTCTCCCAACTTCTCAACACACTATCCATGAAAACCAAGAAACATACAAAACCCACAAGGAAAACTAAGGTAGTTAATCCAGAAGAGATTCCATGTACCATGAGGCAAATTAGGTTTAGCTGAAAAATCCAATTGATAGTCCAACTTTTGAGAACCTACCAACTTAAAGAAAGGTGGAAAGACCTGTTAATTTCCCTACAAGCTCTGCCAACTAGTTCAGCTACACAAGACATACACCAACAAGAAAACACATCAGTTACCCTGCTATTGAATAGATGGCACATTTGGTTTACCCAATGTGCCTTTCTAGTTTAACCTAAATCGAATCCTACTTTCCACCCCAATACCGCAGCATACACACACACGCACACACACACATTCATAAATATCTTCTTCATCCTTTTAGAGAGTAGAGCTTAAAGGAAACAAGTAAGTAGAAAGAGAGTAAAATGTGTTGGAGGAAAAAGGATCAAAGTGCATTTTGGAAAATGAACCCCTCTAAATTAAGATTTGTAGATGGCAGGAAAAACCTTAATAAATAATAAAATAAAGTAGTGATTATAATTCTTATATGTTCCATTGCTTTGCAATCTAATAGGTATATTACAGGTAAGATTTTAATACCCTGAGAGCTGGGCTAGCAGCCATGCACAGTAAACCTGGACTGTACTAGGATGATAGTACTAGAAAAAAAAATCTATATCACATCAGTGAAATAAGGATAGGAGCAGCCAACACAATTTGTATCTGGGAAACACCAGATCTGGAGAGATTTCTACTTTTAAAATAAGAGTAAGAAAAAAGAAAACCATAGGGTCTTGGAAAACATTGCAGAGGAAGAGAAAGAAAATCTAATTCTGAAGACTAAGCAGCTGAGCAAGCCACTGAACAGCCAGGAGAATTGTTCAGAAAAGTATAGCATTCTCAGAAAAACACAAAAAAGAGGCCCATGTGAAACAGGTGTAAAAGGCTTTAAAAGGCTAGTGTTTTAAAAGATCTGATATTTTAAAAAGATCACTAAACTATTAAAAGTGAGATAGGTTGGATGGCATCACACTTCTTGATGTAAAAATATATTACAAAGCTACAGTAAAAAAAAAATAATCAGTGTGTTACTTCTATAAAAATAGATATATAGACCAATGGAACAGAATAGAGATAGCAGAAATAAACCTGTGCATATACAGCCAACTGATTGCTTACAAGGGTGGCAAGAATACACAGTGGAGAAAGGATAGTCCCTTTAATAAAAGGTGTGGGGAAAACTGAATATCCACATCCAAAAGAATGAAATTGGACCCTTATCTGACACCATACACAAAACTAACTTAAAATGGATTAAGACTTAAGCATAAAATCTGAAACTGTAAAACTACCAGAAGAAAACACACACACATATATACACCACACAGGATAGCAAGTGTTAGTGAGCATGTGGAGAAAAAGGGAACCCTTGAACACCATTGGCTGAAATGTAAAATGGCTCATCCACTATGAAATAGCAGAGTAATAGTTCCTCAAGAAATTAAAAGTAAAACTACCATATGATCAGGCAATTTCACTTTGGGGTATATATTGAAATCAGCATCTTGAAGAGATATGTTCACTCCCAGGTTTATTGCAGCATTATTCAAGATAGCCAAGGTATAGAAACAACCCAAATGTCTATGGATAGATAAGTGGACAAAGAAAATGTGGTATATGCATACAATGGAATATTAGTCTTACAAAAAAGAAATTCGACCATTTATGATAACAAAGATGGATCTGGAAGACATTATGCTAACTGAAATGTAGGTCACAGAGGGACATACACTGCTTGATTTCCCTTATATGTGACATCTAAAATAGCTAGCTATATAGTAGTAGACAATAGAATGGTGATTACCAGGGGATGGAGGTAAGCAGGTACTGAGAATTGTTCATGGGGTATAAAGCCACAGTTATACAAGATGAGTAACTTTCAGACATCTGCTGTATAACACAGTGCCTATAATTAACAATACACTATTGTCCACTTAAAATTTTGTTAAGAGGATAAATCTCATGTTAAATGTGTTCACCACAGGAAAAAAAGAGAGAAACTTTAAAAGGTAATTGATCATAAATTAACTTTGATTGTGGTGATGGTTACACAAGTGTATATGTATGTCTAAACTCACAAAATTGCATACATTAACTATGTAGAATTTTTTGTATGCCAAGTGTACCTCAATAAAGCAGGAGACAAAAATGAGATGAGTTAGATGAGGAAAGATTATGTATTAGAGGTAATAAAAAGTCAACTTGACAAAAAAATAAAAATATAATTCTAATTGGGGGAACAAGCTAGATAAATTTCCTGATAATGAAGAGGAAAAATAGCACAAGAAAAAGAAAACAGTAAGTAAAAATTCATAATTTCGAAAGACAGACAATGAGAATACAATCAGGCAATAATAAAAGTCACTGTGGAAAAAAGCACCATGTCTGAAGCAGAAGCAATAATGAAAGACTTAATGAAAGAAAATGTTCCTGTGCTAAATAAATGGTCAACATATAGATCAGACAGGCTCAGTAATCTCTAGGCATAAAAACCATAGAGACTCATATCTTAGTATGTCCAGAAAAAAATGGAGTTAGAATGACAAAGAAAATATGCTAAAATCAACCAAACATTTCTTAATTTAATAAAAANATATGCAAATATTCAAGAGCTCAGAAGACATAATGCTAACATATGTAGCTTGAAAAACTAATAGAAAACAATGTTTTAACAGGTAAAGATTATTCAAATATAATTTTTAAATGGATGGCTCACCATATAAAAGGCTGACAGTAAATGTTAAACATAGTTCAATGACATATGTGTAAATCTGAGGTAAATGCTTAAGTTTCTTCTTAAAACAACACATATGACATACATAATATGTTAATAATTATCTAGGTGGTAAACTCTAGATTGATGATCACAATTCCAGGTAACCATGGGGCCTGGGAAATAAGGCAGATGGGTGGAAAGGACCCTCCTGAACAAATAGGGAGTGGTGGGGAGGATGCTGAACTGGAGAGATGGTATAAACTACCCAAAGACAGCAGAAGCTACTCGGACTCCCACAACTTATTACCCTGAAATATGGGCCAGATCCAATTGAAGCCAGAAATCTATATATTCACATATAACATCTCAATTTCTAAAATATACACAGGCAACCCAACTATTTTTAAAAAATGCTGAATGGTGCCAAACAAAACACGTGTTTGAGATTTTATCCATTGCTAACCAGGTTTTAACCTCGCCACTCAAAAAAAAAAATAGAAAAGTCTTAGTATTACAAAGATAAACAAATGATCGTTAAGCGGGAGGTTTGGGAAGTATAAATGCCTTACTGGAGATAAAGGGGGTCCAAAAGAAAGGTTGGATTGGAAAATTAGAAATATATAGTTTATAGTGTTTGGGGAAAAAATATACTTGCAAAATTTTAAACTTTTAAATTATTGTATAAGATAAAGTAAACAAAGCATTGCTACCTAGCAATGTCCTGCTGTGCAGATGTCTACTGATTGCAGAATTCAAAGGGACACAAAATTGTTAAAAATAAAATGGTTATCAATTATTTAGTATATAAATACCACTGAAAAGAAAGAATAAGTTATTATGAAATTAAGTGAAGTTGCAGGGTAAAATGCAGTAAACTGACTAAAGTACTT
>NW_007740037.1:5980-6381 GCF_000696425.1 Galeopterus variegatus
AAGTTATTATGAAATTAAGTGAAGTTGCAGGGTAAAATGCAGTAAACTGACTAAAGTACTTTATTTTGAAATATGATTTCGTGAACCCTAAAAGAAAAATATCATAATGTGGCAAAATATAAAGTAAATAATTATCAATAAAAAGATAAATTTATACAGATAAAAATTTTCTAAGTAATTTTAACTTTTTAAAATGTCTTTGTAATTCTAAGTGTCTGAGTAAGTATTGGTTCATAAAGAACATCTCAAGATGTTGTTTAAAGCACAAAATATATAGCCGATATTTCTGACCATTAACTGCTTTTCTCTTCAATTCAATCCTCTGGGTGAAGGAGTCGGAGGCAACCAAAGGCTGAAGGTAGGTGATTTAGAAAGTAAAACGTCCATTGACAGAAGACTGA
>NW_007740037.1:6676-12967 GCF_000696425.1 Galeopterus variegatus
GGCAACCAAAGGCTGAAGGTAGGTGATTTAGAAAGTAAAACGTCCATTGACAGAAGACTGAATAAGGAAAATGTGGTATATATACACAATGGAATACTTCTCTGCCATGCCATAAGAAAGTGTGAAATTCTGCCCTTTGCAGCAACATGGATGAATTTAGGGAAAATTATGCTAACTGAAATAAACCGGGAACAGAAAGCAAAATACTACATGTCCTCACTCATAAGTGGTAGCTAAAAAAATAAACAAATAAATAAAAAAAAGAAAGAAAGCACAACAATTACAATAATTTATTGAACTTTCAAAAGAAGAGAACAGAACTAAGGCCACCAGAAGTGGGGAAGTTTGAGGGATGGTTTAGCCAGAAATTGGTAAAGGGTCACAAAAAATGATTTCATTGTGTAATGTTGAAAATACTGATTATCCTGATTTGAGCATCACATATTGCACAGAGGTATTGATAGTGCTGTACCTCACAAATATGTACAGCCAATTTTGTTTCAATAAATAAAAAATATATAAAAAATTTAAAAAAGAAGAAAGTAACAATGAAAACATGCTATAAAAACATTTGGGCTGTGACCTAAGCAAATGTATACCCTTCAATGCTTTCTTAATATTAAAAAAAAGAAGTAATGAAAAAAAATGAAGTAAATATTCAAAGAAAGAAGAAAAGCTAGAATAGATTTTTAAAGCTGATTAAAACAACAACAACAACAAAAACAAAACATACAACCTCAGGGCCAATCAAATCAAAAGAAATGATGGGAAGTTTACATAAAATTTAAAATGAGATCAACAGTAGATGTGATTAAAATTTGAGATGTGTAAGTTTGTGCTCATTCCTTTGACATTATTAATGAAATGTATGTTTTTTTGAGGAAACATAAATTTCCAGATGGTTGACTTTCCCAAAAGTTGAACCTCAGTGCAAGCAATGAGAAATAAACTAATTCTGACAAAAGAACCCAAGAGTCCATGTCAAAAATCCTCACTCTTGCTCTGCCACTTTCTACTGGGTGACCTTGAACAAATCAGCTCACTTCGCTGACTATCCCCATCCCTCCTCCACCATGAAATAAGAATTCTGAAAGTGGTGATCACCGGGGTCACTTTTAGCATCAAAATTCCTTGATTCTTATACATGCTAATCCTCATACATGCATGAGTGAGTGTAGAGTGCGTAAAAGACAGTAAAATATAACAGTAAGCAAATTCTTAAAGAATAATATATCAGATCTGTACTCCTGGCTTGTTCTCCCATTTGCCCATTTATGCCTTCGCTTAGTATCAGTCTTTATTAGTTAAAACACTATAGTTAGGGGTGTGTAGAGTGCGTAAAAGACAGTAAAATATAACAGTAAGCAAATTCTTAAAGAATAATATATCAGATCTGTACTCCTGGCTTGTTCTCCCGTTTGCCCATTTATGCCTTCGCTTAGTATCAGTCTTTATTAGTTAAAACACTATAGTTAGGGGAAAGAAAAAAAAAAAAAAAGCCACAGACTGTAGCTCAATATCTTATTCATTCTTTGGCTTGTCCTGGAATTCTTTCTTTTTTTCCTGTTTCTTAGGATTATGCTTCTTCTTCTTCCAAGTACTAAGAAATCATCTATGGTCTTTTTTTCTCAAAGTCCTGGGGGTAGTTTCTGACACCTAAGTCTGTTTCAAACTCATACTTTGGTTTTGTAGCTTCTTTTTGTATTGTTTTATGGGAAATAGACAAAGTGAGCATCTGAATTCCTGTTTTTCCAAAATCTCCATATCTCACCGTTTCTCTGAAATTTCTCTTTGGAGTTTCATATCACTTGACATGTCTCTGTTTTTAGTGAGGGGAACATTCAATCTTTTGCCATCACTCCAGAATTCAGATATTTTATTCTACTCCTGCTGCCAATGTATCAACTTGGTCAGATTTTGAAATACCGTCTGGTTAGGATTTGAGTATAACAGGTCTCATACATAAATATGTTCATCAGATTTATTTTAAAATTATTATTTCAACTAATTTCAGGCTACCATAACAGCCATCAATCGAACCAGAACAAAGACTACAATTCCTTGTCAACAAAGCCTTTCGGGGACAGAGAGCTTGGGGAGGGAGAAGACGAGTGTTAATTTAACTGTATAAAAGTCTGCACCTAACTATTTTACAGTTTTCACTCTTCTTCTAATTATCTCAGTTTATTAACAATTAATCATATCATATATAGTATGCCATTTATATACTCCGGTGATGTATGCAGAATACCAGATCCAGACCTAGTGTTTTTTGTGTTATGTTTTGCCCTAGGGAGCTGATGAGTGGTGTGATTCAACAATGTATCTACTGAGAGTTAATTTTCCTGTATTAGTTACAACCTTTATTTATTTATTTATTTATTTAATTATTTGCATTCTGAGAGAAGCTATTTTATAACAGCATTGGCTACTCAGATGTTCATGAAACTATAACTCTGAAGACATAATGTATTAACCATGTCTAACATTTACTGGGCACCTATGAGATACTATTTTCTCTAGCAGGTACTTCAATAAACCAAACTCGAAGCTCCATGAGAGCAGTTCACCACTACATTCATCACAAGAACCTAGAACATCTCTGGGCACCAGGTGGGTCCCCAATGAATAGTATTGAATGAATAAATGAAGACATTATTCCATTTAATCTTTTCAATACAAAACAGTACATTCTTAGACACAAGGCAATTGTGGCTCCAAGAGGTTAGGTTACTTGCTCTCAGTCTCATTGCTAGTATATGGCTAGGATAGAATGCAAATCCACATCTGAACAAACAAGTCCAAAGCCCTTGCCATTTCTACTGCTCTAACCCCACCACCAATAAACTAAAAATTCTGAATTTGCTTCAGTTTAGGTGGGTCAGACAGCACTTTACAGGCATCTCAGTGTATATTCACCGCATGTCCAAAAAATTTTGGAAAGATCCTGAATATGCTTGAGCCAGAGAGCTATGTGGGTATGAGAAATCATAGAGGAAAGTCAGAAAGAGGATAATTAGTCAAACTTTGCATAGTTCAGATCATGGCTGTGATCATTATTTAACATTCATGAGTAGTGACAAATTCCCTAGACATCCTAAGGTTTTTAAGCCATTTGCTATGCCCTAGCTAGAAACCTGCATCTTTCCTACCAAAAAAATCAAATCTAAACTTGAATGGAATTGATGTTATTATAGAAAACCTTTGGTATTTTAAATAGCAATAATTATAATAGAAAAATCAACCACATTTAAAAGTCATTAAAAATAGTTTTAAAATCAACTAGAGATTAATCATTGTTTCAGAGCACACACATATATAGAAAGAAAAAGCCTAAAGCAAAAGATAAAATATGATTCATGTTCTAGTGCTATGTTCTGGTAGAACAGACTACAGCAAGCAAAGTCTATATGAATATTTTCCCATTATTAAAACTTATTTAAATGTTGCATAATGAAATAAAGATGAAACCTAACACCAATTATTGCTTTTCTTTAAGATAAATGTTATGTATCACTTCCATAGACAGAAGCGAATTTTGTCTTAGTTACTAGACATGTAATTTAGGATCTAAAAATCTCTCTTCACTTGATAAAAGAAAGTTATTAGTCATTCATAATAACTCTATGATATATTAAGAAATAATTCTGTGAAGAATAGCTGTTATATTGTATATCATAATTTATATTATATTGATATTATAAACATGTATCTTCTCCTCCAAAAAGATCAAAGCATTCTTATCTATATATCATCCTACACTTTATGGTACCAAATCATGCCTTATTAATATATACTCATATGTAATAGTTTTACAATTACGTATTAGCCAGATTTTTGTTTTGTTTTGAGTAAAAGTTTTTTTATTACTGCGGTCAACATGATGCATCTGCACATACAACACAACCAGCAACCTGCAGATACTAGGGCAAAGGGTAAGGAATCTTTAAATGAGCTCCCTGGCTCCATCTGAGGGTGAGGACAGGAGAACATGTTTTTAAACATGTCAGTGTAATTGACATTTAATAATTTGGATTGTTAAAATAAAAAGCTAAGTGCACATCAAAAATGAAAGTAAATAACTTTCACTTACTCTGGATCAAGCTCTAAAACTAGTTGATTCAGAATCCCACTTGGATTCTCTGTTTTATGATAATTTTGAAATCTCACTTTCTTGGTTTATGATCTGACACTGACCAATAATAAGTAATTAACAAATCTTCCCCTCACTATCAGTATGAAGATTGATGAAGTCTAGAGCCAACAACATTTGATGGGTGAATCAAAATTGAAACTAACAATTCTTCCTCTGCTGTGGCTTGCCCTAATGCTACGCTGCCCATAACAGAAAATGAGTAAACACTGGCACTCAGAGCTTCCCTTGGATCCTAAGCATATATGACTCTTTAGTCTTTGGCTTTGTTTACTATCTAGTCAACATAACTGTGAAAGTGGGAAAAAATATTTTTGTCTATTAGTAGACTTTGATGTCATCCACACCAGCAGACTATGTTATGCCCCAGGGAAAAGACAGTGACTCTAGTACCGATTACAGGCCTGCATTTCTCTGGAGGTCTGTCTTTGAAGAGTCAATCCTGGCCAAGCCAGAACAGTTGGTGACAACCGTCTGGCTCTGTGTGTGCTCACCAAGTGTACTTGCCAAAATTCCGTACTCTGAAAACTAGCAAACAAAGGCCAATGCTACAATTCAACTACCATGGAATGCCAATTTTCCACACACAGATTTGTCAATTGCTGGTAGAATTGTTCATTATGATTTGGAAGTCCTTGAAGTCCAATTAGAATTGACAAGAAATTGTTTAATTTCAAGCACTGGAAAGAATAAAATGTTACCTAAAGAAATATACATTGTGGTGAAGAGCAGAAGATCTGGAGTTGGACAAATGAGTTCAGTTTTTGATTCTGCTACTCACTGGCCTTTTGATCTTGTCTTAACCTCACTGAGCTTCAGTCTCCTTATCTCTAATTCAATGTCTTACTTAGAAAGGTTATATTTGTGAAGATTAAATGAGAAAATGGAACTAAAAGAAGAACTTAACACATATCTGGTTAAGGCACATGGTACTTGGCACATAGGAATTAACAAATGTTATCTATTACTTTTATCTCTTCCAACACAAATACAAAAATTGCCCTAATTTTAACAAACATTTACTGAGTATCAACTATGTTCTGAGCACCATCCTAAGTATAAAATATATCAGTGAACACAACGAAATCCCTGCCCTTTCTAGTGCGGGCAGACGGCAAACAAAAACCAATTTAATAAATTAACTAAACTATAGAGAGTATTAGAAGGTGAATATAACAAAGCAAACAAAAAAAAATACTGGAGGAGAGTAAGGATGCTTAAGACTAGGTGCTGAGACTGGTTGTAGTTGTAGGTAAAGGGGTCAGAGTGAGTCTATAAGGAAACATTTGGTTTGTTGAGATACTCAGAGAGTTTAAGCGTTGTTAAAATTCTATTTTTTGTTTGTAAACAACATTCACTAAAATAAAAATTTCTTTGCCAATATTATTCAGTAGTATTCATTTTTCGAAATCAGAAGGCTCATCATATAATTTGGCTTATAAGGCCCTTATAATTTGATGAACTGAAAATTGAAGAATCAATTGTTGACAACAAACTGCATAATCATCTCTAACACGTATCAATCAGTGCTGGCACAGAAAGCATCTCTCTGATTTCATCATAACTTTTCACACATACTGCTCGTACTCAAACCTAAAGCTGTTTTCTCTCAGAGCTGTGAGAGCTCTGATATTCGCCTGCCAAAAAAAGACCTCCGCTTTCAAATAAAAATAAAAATAGTACCTCTCTGTGTTCCAAAAAGTCTATGGAAATCTACATGTTAAACCAATAAAAACGCATGCAGTAGCACATGAAATATTTTTTCAATTATTTCCCCTCAACGAAATTACTTTCTGCAGGTCAGATCTGAGGTGTTTGGGATACTGTAGGTTCCACAGCTCTTTAAACTTTTAATTGGTTCACAGCCCTGTTCTGGAATAAATTACAAACTTGAGGAAAACCTACTGACAGTTTTTAAAATAACTTTTCTGGAGATTTCTTAATACAACTTACTCCCTTGAATTCTGAAATCAAAAGCAAGTCACAAAGCATCTAAAGAATGTTATTTTGAAAATGGATATGTGTTTCAATTGAGCATAGAGAAACCCTACAAACTACACAATTACCTTTTCAGAAGAAAAAAAAAAGATCCACTGTATTTTTTGTCTTCTTCTGTGTAATCACTCACCCCTATTATG
>NW_007740037.1:13741-14827 GCF_000696425.1 Galeopterus variegatus
ACACACTGAATTTTTATTGAAAAGCTTTCCTCTGAATGTGGTGTTGGATCCAGGAGTAATGACTAAAGGTTTTATTCATTTGCATAGTCTCTGACATTTTGAATTTTCACAAGGTACATTTACTAAGGATGAGTACTCCAGAGAAATGGTTGTGCAATTTTGTATAACACATTCTTCAGCAACTTTTTCAATTATTTCTTAATTCTTTTTCTTCTTGCACTGTTATTTTATCCTCAACCCATTTGTAAACAAAACTCAGAAGAAATATAAAAATGCACATACACATGTATGTATATACAAGAACACACATGCACACAAGCATACACCTTGATTTCCTGACTGACAAACTTAGGAGAAAGTAGTGATATATTAAAAAAAAAACAAAAAACAAAAAAAAAACACCTAAGGGAGAACTCTGTTTCAATCCTAAAACTATGCATTAGCAAAAATAGTTGGATTCATGTTAGCCAAAGGAGAAAACAGCAAATGTAATGGTAGGAGGTTTTGATAATGGATCTGAGTGCCACCACACTGTTCTTGAGGTTTGCATAGCTCTGACTTATGCAATCTTTTTGGAACTTGCTCTGATTCTCTAGAGACCTTTAAATACCAATTTAAGAATCATTGTTCCTAAATATTTCATATAGAGAATAAAGCCAGAAATATCAAGATAAGTTTCTAGAAATAAGGTTTCCAATCCAAATTCCACAAATCTCTAAGGAGACATTAGGTAAATTTTAACTCAGGGGCTTATTGAGTAGATTACATTTCCTTTTGAAAATGCAAACTTCTGAAGTAGTCTATAGTTTGCCACAATGAATGAGTCTTTTCAAACACAATGGATTATTTAGAAAAGTAAAATGAGTGGCTGGAAGGTTCATCAGAAAGCACCTGGTCACTTGCAGCAGTCTCTGTTAATTTGACATATATGTAAGTGCAAGTCCCTCAATTGTATTGAGGGTCCAAATTATTAAGATCGAGAGAGTAGTAGAAAAAAAAATGTTTTATTCCCTTGCCCCATACAGGCAGACATGCTGTTACTCATCCTTCAAAATCAGATAAGAACAAACTAGTATTTTTCCCTTA
>NW_007740037.1:15920-16850 GCF_000696425.1 Galeopterus variegatus
ATACACCTGGTTTTTAATTCTTTACTGACATAATCCAGTCTCTTACATGAAGTTTAATAATGGTTATCTATTTCATAATCTTCCCCAAAAGATTAACACAGTGTTGATATAAGAAGTACAAAGAAAGGAAGGCAAAACAATGTTGATATAAGAAGTACAAAGAAAGGAAGGCAAAACAATGTTTTGGCAATCTCAGATATTAACTTCAAGAAATCAATGTTTTGGCAATCTCAGATATTAACTTCAGAAATTAGCTCTATGCAATTTTTGTGGTTATTATTCTGACTGTGAAGTTTATTGGAATATATGAGTATATCCAGGAAAGGATGAGAACCTTAAGGTATAATTTAATGAATTTTTACAAGATTATCACACACATGTCCAACATAGAGATCAAGACAGAGAACATTACTAGCTCCCTAGAAGCCTTCCTTATGCCCTCATAAGTAACTCCAACATTTACTTTTAACACCATTGATTAGTTTTGCCTATTTTTGAACTTTATATGAATGGTGCCATACATTTTGTACTGTTATGTATTTAGCTTTCTTCCCTCCTCATCATGTGTATGAAAAAAAGTAGTTCACTTTCTTTAGTGCTGTACAGTATTGCATTATATGAGAGGTCTTAAGTATGGATTCAATATCCTTAACAGATACCACAGAATTGAAATTTGCTGATTTGTCATGTATCTATTTTTGAAAGTTGTATGTTTCAAGATTTGCTCATTTAAATATAATGGCATTTCCTTATTATCTTTTGCATGTATAATGTTATCACCTTTGCATTCCTTAGGTTGGTAATTTGTGTTTGTTTTCTGCCTCTTTTAACATGATTTTTTTTTTTTTGCTAAAAGGAAAATTTATTTGATAAAAAAGAAAGATCTCAAATCAACAATCACCTTTGCACCTTAAGAAACTAGAAAATGAA
>NW_007740037.1:17076-20703 GCF_000696425.1 Galeopterus variegatus
TCTCAAATCAACAATCACCTTTGCACCTTAAGAAACTAGAAAATGAAGAGCAAACTAAGCCTAGACCTAGCAAAGGAAGTAAAAAATAAAAATTAGAGTACAGATAAATAGAAAATAGAAAAGAAATAGGAAAAAATCAATGAAACCAAAAGTTGGTATTTTAATTAGATCCATAAAATTGACAAACCTTTACCTAAGTGTACTAAGAAAAAAGAGAGAAGTCTCAAATAATTAAAATCAGAAATGGAAGAGGGGTCCTTACAACCAAATTACAGAAATCAAAAAGGTTATAAGAGAATACTATGAAAAATTTTGGGTCAAAAAAGTAGATCATTTAGATGAAATGAACAAATTCCTAGAAACACACCACCTACCAAGACTGAATTATGAAAAAACAGAGAGTTTGAACAGAACTATATCTAGTAAGATGAGTGATTATTGTTTTTTTGGTTTCCTGATGCAGGACTCTCTTGAGAATTTCTAGCAGGGTTGGTTATGTGGTGGTGAACTCGCATGGTTTTTGTCTGTCTTGAAAATACACTATTTCTCTCTCATTTCTGAAGGATAGCCTTGTGGGTATAGTACTCTTGGCTGGCAGAGGTTTTCTGTTTTTTTTTTTTCTTTTAGTATTTTGAATATATCATCCCATTTTCTCCTGGCCTGTAGAGTTTCTGTTGAGAAGTCTGCTGTTAGTCTGATAGAGGCTCCCTTATAGGTGATTTGATGCTTTTCTTCTCTTGCTTCTTTATAGATTCTCTCTTTGTCTTTGAGCTTTGCAAGTTTGACTATAATGTGTCTAGGAGAGGATCTTTTTGATTTGAATCTGTTTGGGGATCCTCGAGCCTCCTGGATTAGAATGTCCATGTCTCTCCCTATACCTGGGAAGTTTTCCATTATTATTTCATTGAATAGGTTTTCCATGCCTTTTCCTTTCTCCTCTCCTTCTGGAACACCCATGATTTTTTTTCTTTCTCATTTCATTGCATTGTCTAACTGAATCTTCTTTTATCTAAGTAAGTTTCTTTAAGATTGTTGCTCAGAATTCCTTTTCAGTTGTTTCAAGGGTTTCCTGCTCTATAGGGTTTGGTATTTGAGAATTACTGTATTCTTTCAGTGGTGTCATATTTTCTGGGATTTTCATATTTCTAGTATCTCTACATTGATGTCCGGTTATCTGGTAGAGCAGTTGCTTCTTCTGTTACTCTGGAGTGGGCTTTGAGGAGAAAGATGTCCTCTTCTTTTTTCATTCTCTGCTGGTATCTCTCCTTGTGTCACTGAAGTTGAGTGTCGGGCAGGCTGCCTGCATGGCAGCTGTGGCTACTGCTATGGTGTTACTTTTGTTCAACCATGGCTGTGGTGAGCAACCTGCATGGAAGTGGAGTTTTCAACATGCTCCTTGCTTGCTTCCAGGCAAGGGATGCTGCCCTTGGCTTATGCTTAGGACCCTGGGTGTGCTCTGTTTCTTGCCTGTCTCCAGGTGGAAGGGGCTGACCTCATTTTCTGCCTAACTTTTTCATGATTTGTATCAATAGAGGTTCATCAATTTTATTAATCTTTTCAAATAATGAAATGATTTTGGTTTATTGGACTTTGCTATTTATTTGCTCTTGGTTTTTTACTGATTTCTGTTTCTTACCCTTTCTTTTCTCTTAGGATTTTTGGCTTTAATTTGCTGTGGTTTCTGTTGGACCTGGAGAATTAACTTTAGGTAGTTATTTTTTTAGCATTTCTTCTTTATTAATATATGCATTTAATGCTGTGATTTTCCTCTAAGTACTTCTTCAGTTGCATTCCACTTTTAATATTTTTAACTAAATAAAAACAAGATATTTTGTAACAACTACTGTGATTTCCTCTTTGATTTATGTGTAATTTAGAAGAGGATATCTTAGTTTCCAAGCACTTTGAAGATTATGTACTTTTGTCAGTGATTTCTACCTTCCTAATATTCTTCAGTGAATATTCTCTGAATATTATCATACCTTTGTATCTTGTTATGATTTGCTTTATAGTACAGCATATAGTCTATTTTAGCTAATTTTGTTTGTATTTTTTTATTTGAAATATTTTAACATTTGCTGGTACATTTTTGTTGGGTTCAGTATGTTGCTTCAATAAATGCATATACTACACAATGATTCACTTGGTGTAGTTAGCATAGTTTTGTATCCATTAGTCCACCACTTTTCTTCATACCCCACCCCCAACCTCTCGTAACCATTATTCCATTCTTTACTTCTATGAGAACTGCTTTCTTTTTTTTTTTTTTAGATTTCATGTGTGAGTGAGATCATGCAGTATTTGTCTTTTTGTGCTTGACTTACTTCACCTAACATGATGGCTTCCAGTCCCATCTGTGTTGCTGCAAATGATAGAATACCATTTTTTTATAGCTGGGTAGCATTTCATTGTGTATATATACCACAATTTCTATCCATTTGTCCATTGATGAGCATTTAGGTTAATTCCATCTCTTGGCTATTGTGAATAGTGTTGCAGTGAACATGGAAGTGTAGGTGTCTTTTTGATATACTGATTTCACTTCCTTTGGATATATACCCAGTAATGAGATAACTGGGGCATAAGGCAGATCTATTTTTAGTTCTCTGAGGAACATCCATACTGTTTTCCAGAGTGGCTGTACCAATTTACACTCCCACCAGCAATGTAGGAGAGTTCCTTTTTCTCTGCATCCTTGCCAGTCCTTGCTATTTTTTGTCTTGTTGATTATAGCCATTCCAACTGGAGTGAGATGATATTTTACTGTGGTTTTAATATGCATTTCCCTAATGATTAGTGATGTTGAGCATTTTTTCAATGTGTCTGATGGCCATTTGTATGTCTACTTTTCTGAAATATTTGCTCAGGTCCTTTGCCCATTTTTTTTATGGAGTTATTTGGTTTTTTGTCATTGAGTTGTTTAAATTCCTTACATATTTTGGGTATAATTCTCCATGGGCCTTTCATGGTTCCTCACATCTTGAGAGTAAAGGCACTGATTCTGTTAATTTTGGACTATATATTCCAGAATGTTTTCAGAACAAACAGCTTTGGAAAATAGAGAGAGTGTCTCCCCAGAACAAAAGACAAACTTGTCTCCATCTGAGAGATATATACCACACACACATTGCAGTGGCTTGAGTGTCCCCCCAAACTCATTGAATCTTAATCCCCACTGCAACTGTTGCAGGTGGGAAATCCTATTATGATAATTGAAAGGTGGGGTCTTGAAGAGGTGATTAAATTGTGAGGACCAAGACCTAGTGAATGGATTAATCCATTTGATGGTTTAATGGCAGTCATGGCATGTTTCTGATGGTTTTAAAAGGAGACCACAGGAGAGTTTTTCTCACTGTGCTTCACCATTCTGCCATGTGAGATCCCTGTGTCACTGTCATCACCACCAAGGCCTTCACCAGGTGTCTTCCCTGGACTTTGGACTTCCCAACCTCTGCAACTACCAGTTATTTAATAAGTCATAGTAATTAGAAGTGAACTTTTAAATTATTAATGTGTAGAAAATTGTAATTTTTCAAATTACCAGTAAGCAATAAATTATGTTTTCTTATAAATTACCCAGTTCCAGGTATTTTGTTATAAGCAACAAAAATGGACTAATCCACACAT
>NW_007740037.1:21347-24661 GCF_000696425.1 Galeopterus variegatus
TATAAATTACCCAGTTCCAGGTATTTTGTTATAAGCAACAAAAATGGACTAATCCACACATATAACCTTTTCACCAAGTCTTACATTTCTCTCATGCTGTTTTTTTAATTGTTCTTCTGTCTACTTGGACTCTAGTACATACATTTTTCTTTTTTAAAGTTTCTTATAGTTAATTAGTTTTCCCTTCAGCTTATGCATATTTTTTTTGCTTGGTTTTTCTAGTCCTAAAACTGTTGTGTATGATTATTTTGTTTTATTATTTTCAAATATTTTTTAATGATTTGCAAACTGATGTGGCACTTTATCCCTGATTTATAAATGAAATCTCTATAGCAGTCTCTAATGTAAATACAACATGAGATGCATGATAGCATTGCCAACATAAAACACGCTATTTTGCTTATAAAAATGTGTCTCCTATTAAAGTCTCCAAGCACAAAGACAACACAGAATCATTAATAACTCAGAGGAATGGCAGGCACATCCCTTTTCCTCCACATCCCCGTGTCATTCTAGAAAGGCCAGCAAATATGCATTTTACTTAAAACATTTCCATAAGCTCTTTTGTTCACCAGAAATTTATGTTAATTACTAGGGAAAGTGGCTACCAATAAGCACTAGGAAAACAATTCATGGTTTACTTTAAATACCAAATTCAGCAGTAGCCACTTTAATAAGGATCATATACCACCAAGAAACATTACAATAAATACTTGTAATTATACATACTTTTTCTCAGAGGGTTATACAAAAGGAACACAATCAGTAAGAAAAGATTTACAGTTAATTACGGAAATTTAAATAGAAAATGTTACAAAGTTAAAATTAAACTCTTGGAAACTTTTCGAATCAAAACCAGAAAAAGCTTATTTGTAGTTTTAAGGAGTGACTTTGGTGTTCAATAAAACTTGTGTTCTATTACAAGTGTTCTCTTTAATTTTCCAATATACCCTCACAACAGTAAGCTGTCTTCACTCCGAATAAATGCTCTTTGTTCCACTTTGACTTTGTTTGGTCATCTTAGTTTTATATGAGACCCTGTTATTAGCAACCTAACAATGTAGCAAATCTATTAGATCAATTATCTAGAATAAAATATACAGAGGAAATGGTTCCTAAATTAAACACTTGCTTAATTGTTTGACTTTTCAATGTTTTGTGTGGGAAGGGGGAACATTGCATAGAAAAAAAAAATATATATATATATATACACACACACACACACACACACACACACATTGGGACAATACTAGAAGTGATAGCAACCTTAGAGTCTCTTTCTAGAGCCCTTTATGGTTAATTGTTCTAGGTCACATGTTGATTCGAGCCTTAAGAAAAAGTTTATTGCTGGTACTAGAGCCTCAAGAGCTGATGCAACAACATCTTAGAGAGCTGGGGCTCAGACTTGTGTGCAGGGAGCATCAGCTACTTTGTGCTAATGCCTCTGAGCCAGCATGATGAAGCCAGTTCTTGAGAATAGAAAAAACTGGGAACTGGTACCAACTGTTGTTACTCAAACCAAATACTGAGACAAAGAGACAATTTTAGAGTGAGCAATCAGGAGGAAGAAGGCTCCTCCTTCCCCCACACTCCCTTTAGTGACCAACCTAACAGGGAGTCAGCTGGCAAAGGAAAACTATGGCTTGAAGGAATCCAACCCCAGTATCACAAAGGATGAGTTTGGAGTTTAATGACAATACTTAACAGACAGCACCCTTACGGAGACTTTCAGCTTCCCAGAAAGCACTGCAGTTAGAAGCCTAAATAATATATCTATTAAAAAAGTGAAAGGAGAATATGACTGTGGACATGTAAGCCGGAGAGGCTGCAATAAACACATATGAACCTAGAGATCAGTGCAGTTTAGTCACATCGTCACAGAACTGGGACACATATAAATTATAGCTAAAGAGCCAAAAACGATTAAAGAGGAATTTCATTCTATGACCTCTCGGATGACATTAAAATGACTGCAAATAAGAAGTCTTTAGAAACAGCCATTAAAGTGCCCTTTGTTTCCATTCTACTTTCCTCACAGGTTTCTTTCTCATCCATGCTCCCTTTCCACTCAAAAGGAAAAAAAAAATCTTTCTCTGCTCTGAGTCCATGAGGCTTTCTTTCTTCCTCTTTCTCCCTCGCTGTATCACCTTGGGATTAATTATTAATTATGATTAGCTAATCAGTAATTAACATCTCTCCCTGTAATACATTGTTATTCCTCATTGTGGTCAGCTGATTGCACTGATGACACCAGTGCTTCCCTCCTCTGTATCTGTGCTCTCTGGCATGAAACTTTTTAGCTCCCACCTACCTTAACGCAGGGCTCAGCCTTGTGATTTTCTTTAACCACTGAAATTTTGGAGAGTGGGACACAAGCAGAGACTTGAGAAAGCAATTCCCCAACTGGGTTTGTTCTCATTCTTGTTCTTTGACACTGCCACAAGAATATGTCCAGGATAGCCTGCTGGAGGGTGGGAGGTGTTTGGTTTAGATATTGCTGTCTTCCTAGCTGGCAGCCTGTCTGTACCAGATCTGCACATAAGCCCACTCAACATCAGAAGAACAGCCCCACTGAGACTAGCCTAAATATCTGACCACATATTGGTGAGGCAAGTAAATTCTTATTATATTCAGTCCCTGAGATTTGAAATGGTTTATGATATGACATTATCATGGCAACAGGCCACTGATATACTCTCTATCAGAGTAAACAAAAGGACAATGATTATCATGTTCTCCTTGGTAAGTTGAGGAAAGAAAAAATTCTGCAAACACTTATTTAATAATAATATTCTCTGTCATATTTCGTTAGATTAAAGCAAACAGACAAAAACAAGGACAAATTCCAAGGTAAGAGACATGATTAGTGGACTGTTTACAAGGAAGATAAGATTCCTAACTGTACTTGTAGCTGATTCAGAATAACTTCATTTTTAAAAACTTAAAGTATTGTGATTGAGCTCTCCAGTGCAACTTCCCAAAAAGTACTTCTACATCTGATAGAAAATGATGCATATAGGAGTTTCCTTTTTAGAATTTAGGTCTTATATTGAAAATATTTTCCAGCTTATTTATGCTTTTATTCAGAATTATCTGCTTCACTGAAAGATGTTATTATGCTTTATATATCAAAAATATTGAATGAAAGATATAAATTATACAAAAAAGTTAAAAAAAAAACTATGGTACTATATTTTTACCCTCCTTCTGCCAATCACCAAGAACTTTGAATAACTAAAAACTGTGTATATTACTATGATCTGTCTGAAATATTTCCTGATTTGATTTGGGGGGGAAGGAAACGAATCACTCGG
>NW_007740037.1:25066-25891 GCF_000696425.1 Galeopterus variegatus
CTATGATCTGTCTGAAATATTTCCTGATTTGATTTGGGGGGGAAGGAAACGAATCACTCGGGGGAGGGGGAGATAAAAGGGTAATCAGACACTTTTCTCTCCTAATTTAAGAAAGTTGGAGTTAGCAGCAGATTTCCTCAAGATGAATCCCAGAAAGGGGAAGATGTAGAAAGATGTAGAAACCCACCAATATGCCTACCTGTCCAGTGCCCTACACAGCCTCACTTGTAGCCCAAGGTATAAAAAAGAAGGAGGAAATGACTAACTCAGGCCACAGCCCACTGGCTTGCTATTAAAGATTACAGTGATTCTAAGAGGGCTTCCCTTTCCTTACCACTGCCTACTTCTTTTATAGACCTCTTCCCTTTTTTCTCACTAGCAACACGTAACCAGAATCTCCATAGTGTGTTAAACACCAATTAGACTGAGAGTCCTTGGAATTCCACTGAAGGATGAACGCAGAGGCCATACTGGCATGAATTGCAGCATAAATGATGCTGGCACACAAATCAGGAGGTAGATCAGCATAACCGGACAGCAAGTCTAGTAATAGATCCAAGAACACATGGAGAAGTAGATACGATAATGATGCTTTTTAGATCAGTGAGGGAAGTGTTTAATAGAACTGAGATAATTAGGTAGCTACCTGGAAAAGATGCACGTTGGACCCGTACTCCAAAACTTACCTTAGGTATTTCAATGTTTTAAATGTAAAAAAATAAAACAATGAATATTTTTAAAAAGCAAATGAGAATTTTAAGATGTCATCTCAGTGATATCTTCCAAGTTTGAGACATAAATTTTACTAAAGTAACATTATTTTTT
>NW_007740037.1:27646-28540 GCF_000696425.1 Galeopterus variegatus
GAAAAAAAAAAAAAAAAAAAAAAAAAAAAGAAAAGAACTGCTGGTATTCATACTTAATTTTTGTCTCTTATTTCTACTTTGAATTCACTTGCCAAACTGTGTTTTTTCACTTTGCGGCAAGAGAAATGAGGTCTGTGCCTAAAAAGTTGAAAGCAATGAAGGAGGTCACTGAATGACTTCTACTTGTTCTTTTAGGTACTAAGGGATAAGACTGCAGACATGATCTGCAACATAATTTAGTTTCTCTTCATTCTGTGTAAGTATTATTTAACAGAAAGATTCCTGCATCCAATTCTGAAGATTGCCAGCTGTCCAAAAGAGAAACTCAGGAGACAAGACAGAAGACTTTGATAATTGGGACCTCGATGGAGGAATTACTCACCAGAAGTGAGGAAAAGAATTGGAGAAGAAATTGATCAACATTTCAGCAGAGGAACCAAAGCAAGAAAAGTATACCTTAACGTGTCATTTTAATGAGCCATGAAACCACCTATAAGAGCTGTGTACAAATTGGGTGTTTTGTCTGTTAAAATGTAAATTACTTTTGTTTACCTTTAGTAAAAACACCACAGGGTCAGGGTGGGCTGTTGCAAGTAGAATGTTGAGTTATGAGCACACCCTACTGGTTTGGTGTGAGATGACAATAAAAGGTAATAGAAAATCTCAAAGATATTTTTTCTTTGTGGATTTTTTTTTTTTTCGATTTTGTACATCATGAAACATATGATATTCTGTAATTTAAATATTATACCAAAAAATAATAGTAATATGTATATTAGATAGATAGGTAGATAGATAGAAAATACATATTTTTGAATCAAATCCTTTTCAAGTTTTTGTATGCCTTAATATGCCTTCTTTCCCTCTTTTTCTATTTTTAAGGCTCTTTTTAAT
>NW_007740037.1:29928-30518 GCF_000696425.1 Galeopterus variegatus
GTTCTCAGAGTCTATGTGTTAGTCTGTTTCTGTTGCTTATAACAAAATTCACAGAACTGGGTATTTTATGAAGAAAATGAAATTTACTGCTTACAGTTTCAGAGGGTGGGAACTTCAAATTCTAGGGAACACACTTGGTGAAGGCCTTGGTGGTGACAGTGGCCCACGGGTCTCACATGGCAGAAAATGGCAGAGCAGAGAGAGAGAAACTCCCACATGCTCTCCTTTTAAAGCCCTCAGAACCGCACCCCTGATCACCATTATTAATCCATTCACTACAACATGGTCCTACAATCTAATCACCTCTTCAAGGCCTCATCTTTCAATTACTATAATAGGATTTCCCACCTTCTGAATAGTCACAGTGAACATCAATCTTCTAAAGCATAAAATTTGGGGGATACAATTCAAGCTTCATGAGTTTGGGGTCAACCCACTATAGTTCAGACAATAAGGGTTCAAGAACTAGTAACTAAATTTCTGTAAGTAAATGAAGGAAAAGAAAAGCATAAGTACCCTTTTACTTTTATGCAGTTCAACCCTTTCAGAGATGAGAAAACTATACAGAGACCATGATACAAAAGGAATTT
>NW_007740037.1:33839-34201 GCF_000696425.1 Galeopterus variegatus
TAAAGATAAATAAGCTTCATTTACTTGGACTTTTCACATAGATAATTTTCAATAACCTATTGGTGAATTTAAACTTAAATATTTTCCAGTGTCTCCTCTATTTGTACTTGGAATAATACATAAATCTTTGAGTAAATCTTATTTATTCCTGTGCAAATTAAATTTATTTTTTAAAATTTCCTACATAATACTGCTGTGAACATAAAAGAATTTAGACATGTACCATGAAACTACTTATAAAGAATGATTACCCCTTTATTGTACCATAATATCCTAATAGGAGTAGCTAATATTGTTCTGCTTTCTCTTACCTACTTGCAAAGAGTTTATGTGTACTGATGACAGAAATAAAAACTACCTAA
>NW_007740038.1:0-835 GCF_000696425.1 Galeopterus variegatus
CCAGGATTGGCGCCCCTTGGGTGCCAGCGCCCTGGGTGGCGGGTGCGGGCGGGTGGGTGCGCAGGGGTGGAGGGAAGACGACTCGGTGCTAAGAGGCCGTACGCAGGGGAAAAAGGGTGCCAGGTGCAAACAGTTAAATGGTCTCGATCTGCTGAATATTTAATAATTAGGCCAGCATCCCCCAGGGCGATTACATGCGTTTCGTTGACTTTGGCAGCTCTGATGAGTTGAGATTTTCACAAACCACAACTGGAGAATTTTTCCAGTTGATAGAAGGCAGAAATCAAAGTGTTTTTCCCCCAGCACTATCATTAACCTTAAAAACAAAACAAAATTAAAATTTCCTTTAATNTGCGGACTTGGCTTCGGGGCCTGACCCCCTCAGCGTCTCGCGCGGGTCGCTTTTCCTTCTCGATTTTCCTCTTCCTTTGATGACTTCGGGGAAAGTCGCGTAATTCAACCACGGCGCGGTAAGAGGCAAAACCCGACGGGGCGGGGGTGGGGGGCACAGCCACAAAGTCCCCAGACGGAAGACCCAGGCGTCGTCACGCTCGGCATCTGACTTGGTTGTACGAAACATTTGGGCTTTTCAATCCCTCACGAGTGACCTTCCAACAGGGCCTGAGAACTTGAAGTCGAAAAACGGCGAGAGGTTTTCCCTTATTTGTTTGCCCCCCTCCTCCATGTTTAAACATCTGAGTGGTTTTGAATAAAACGGAAATGTAGTGTGACCGCCGCTGTTTCTTTGAAATGTCCTCGGGTCCCAGGATTGGCGCCCCTTGGGTGCCAGCGCCCTGGGTGGCGGGTGCGGGCGGGGGGGGGCGCAGGGGTGGAG
>NW_007740038.1:1329-2615 GCF_000696425.1 Galeopterus variegatus
GGAGAGAATTACTGAGGGTGCTTCTCACGATGGCTTTGGATGTCCTGGTGGTTGCAACCAAGCTGTTTTGAGGAGTAATAGCTGGAGAAAAGATGAGACACATTTGAGAGTTGAATGAGCAAGAAATGGAAAGTGCTTACTGTCTTTAGAGATGGTAGGTTCTATATTTGCTGCTTCCTCCCCTGCCACCCTCCCCCCAAAATAGTATTAACTAGAGGATTCGATGGGGGTACCCCCTCCCCCCCATTGAAAACCCCACCTAATACTGTTTTTAAAAAGTTTTGAGACAGATGTTAAAGACTCCTAAATCTAAACATCAGTGTCTATAGAACACCTTACCGGTCCCTGCTGTAAAAACACTATCATGAGGCAGAGAATTGAAGCGATAATTTGAAGCTCCAAAGGTAAACTTGAGTTCTTGGGTTATTTGCAGTGTTTCTCTCTAAAGTGTGCAGTCAGTTAAAGGCAAGCTGCCTTGGTCACTGAGGAGAAATGGAGCAAACATTGATACAGGAACGGGAGGGGTGGATTATTCCTCATTTACCCTCTAGATCCATCCTTTGATCCTGCTCTTTCATTCATCCAGCAAGTGCCTATCTCATTGCACCTGGCCCCAGGGCCTGGTCCTCAATGGTTGTAAAGACTTATATATCTAATGATATCTAGAGATAATTATGACCAAGCTTAGCTATGTTCCAAAAGCTTTTGCATATTCAGAATTTAAAACAAAGCAAAAACTTGCATATCAACTAAGCATGTTCCATTATCCTAAACGTGTTCCATTATCCTCTCTGAGGCTGGAAACACAATCTGGCTAAGTTTTGGCCAGAATCCAGTTGCAGCCCAAGGGCAGAGCACAGGTACTAACTACCCTCTTTCCTCCTGGAACTGCCCTGTCCATGGTGTCCCAGGATCCAAGAGCCATTGCCTGTGCTTCTTGGAATGAACTCCAGTTTCCAAATAAGAGAATACCAACCTCCGTGGTAGCTGGGCTTCCTCTTTCTAGACTGAGTTTCATATTTCTGTAGTTATACAATTTTTTTTAATAACTCTGAAACTTGGACTTTTGGGGGATCTTGGTTAAATAGTACCTACCTCCTACTTGTCTTTTTTGTTTTTGTTTTTCTTTCTTTTTCCTTTTTGTCATTAGATTGATTATCTGGTTACAGAGAGACTTTCTAGGTCTCTAGAAAAGAAGAATTGGGAAGTGCTGATAGGCGCATTGCATCCTAGGTTAGGACACACGTGGAGCCTTCACACATCTGCAGGTCAGACAGGTCACCCAG
>NW_007740038.1:3130-4486 GCF_000696425.1 Galeopterus variegatus
TTGGGAAGTGTTGATAGGCGCATCGCATCCTAGGTTAGGACACACGTGGAGCCTTCACACATCTGCAGGTCAGACAGGTCACCCAGTTGTAGTCTTTCTGGAGTGCCTGCTTTTAACCACTGAGCAATCCTGCCTCCCTAGTTGGCCTTTCTTACTCTGGTTATCCCCTCAGTGCTATTTAGGAGAATAAACTGGAAATTATTCCATCTGCTTGTACCTGAGAATTTCATAGTCCCATAGAGGTTGGAATCTTCAGAAGGACTGTAGATCATCAAATGATCCTATCCCAAAACACACTTAAAACACGAAGCTGGTGAATATGTGTCCTGAAGCAGTTAATTAAGAGAACCCAAAATAGAGTCAGAGTGTTGTCAGGCATCTTAGAAAAGATGCTCCTGAGCTACAGTAAATATTATTAAAATAATACAAAAAGAATATCATGCCTCACATTTTACCACAAGCAGTCAAGTGTGTTTTATTCATTGTACAATTGGCTTGCCACAATTAAATGAAACTCTGATCTGGCCGAGGAGACAGCATGTGTGTAGACCCAGAAACTCAGTTTGCAAGCTTCTGGGGACACAGCTCTTGTCTTCAAGGATCCTTCTGTCTTGGGAAAGGCCATTAAACAGTTTTAGGGAGAGCAGATCTCTATTTTAGAAAGTTCACTCTGACTGCAATGAGAATAAAATGGAGAAGATAGTAACACGACCAAAGGCAGCAGCTACAAAAATGCATGTGAGAAGAGAGGAGTGAAGTGATTCAAAAGATAATTAGGAAAGCAATAGTATTTAAGATTTTAGCTATAAGAAATTATTAGATGACTCAAATCTCTGACATTAATTTACATGCCATTTCAGAATACATTTTTTCCGGGTAAACATAAGTCATGTTTCTTTGCAATGCTCTTCATGCTGATTGTTGTTACTCTAGGGCCCCACATAGTTGTTTCCATCACAGAGAAAAGTTCCTAATAAAGAATGAGCCAATTATATTTCACGTTTTCCACAACCTAGTGCTTCTTTATGTAGACTTAAATATACATATGTCTGAAGACAATGTTAAGGTAAAACGTTGCCCTTTTATTATATACACATGCTCTGATGTAGCTTATCTCCTTCTGGGAGTGAAAATACTCTGACTGTTGATTGTTTAACACTAGTGGAAGTGGAAAGTAGACAGCCTTTCTTTCTTTTTTTTAATCAGCCACAGTATGGCCTGCTATATGTCACAGAGAAGACTCTATTATATTTGTAGGAGTATTAACAGTATGTGAGAGACACATAATGCTTGCAAGAGAAGAAAAGCCACCGTGGTTGTTGACTTATTGTCACATGCATAGCTTTTTCATACAAC
>NW_007740038.1:5544-16862 GCF_000696425.1 Galeopterus variegatus
AGGTCATACAGCTACCCATTGGAAAAGCTACTGGGACCAGAATCTAAGTGTCCCAACTCCTAGTTCAGTCATCTTACTACTAACTAAAAAGTACAATTTTCAGTAGTACAGAAAATTCATTTTCTATGGCCACTTTTTATTGAGAAATTATGTATATATGTACAGGATCAGTTATTTGTTGTTGTGTAAAAACCACCCCAAACATAATGGCTTAAAACAACCATCATTTATTTATCTTGTGATTCCATGGGTACACAATTTGGGCTGGGCTTAGCTGGATGAATCTGCTGGTCTTGTCCAGGCTCCCTCATGCGTCTGTGGTCACCAAGGTGGCTTTGCTTCTGGGCCTAGGCTCACACTGACATGACTCACTTCTACTCCTGTCTGTTCTAAAAGCAAGTCAAGAGGCCATCTGAGGTTCAAGGGATAGAGAAGTAGACTCTAGCTTTTGATGAGAGGGGCTACAGAGTTAAATATTAGAGAATGGTGAGAATTCAGGGAGGGAAGGGAAAGTATGGCCATTTTCACAATCTACCATGTCGACCCCACACGTTACATAACTTCTCTAACTTAATTCTCATGACAACACTGGAGGTTAAGGTAAAATTTCTGTTTTACAAGGGAGGAGACTGAGAGCCAGACACGTTAGTCTGGGTTAGGCAGGGGATGCAGCTGGCAAGTGGTAGTGGGACCAGCATTTCAGCTTGGGGCTGTCTGACTCGAAAGCCCATGCTCAGTGCCACGATGCAGCTCTTTCTCTGCATTATGCGTCAGTGAAGGAGCTACTATTACTGAGTATCACACAGCTCAGAGTTTTGCGTGAAAAGAAATTTAACTTTAAGAATACTTTTTCTTGATTTATGTACTAAATGAAATAAAATCAGACATGATTGTGCCTGCAAAGAACAGATGGTCTAATTTATATGTGAGTGCATGTGCACACACATTATTTAAGCAATAAGATCCGAAGTAAAGAGAAATAAACTGGATTATCAGAGAAGCTTAGCAGAGGACAAAGATGAGTTCAGGGGAAGCAAGGGAAATACCAACTTGAAAAGAATATTATCTATTAATATCGCAAAAGATCCTCACATTATTTACATAAAATAGGTAATATTTCCACTATATAGGGGAAGTTATCTGCCCTAGGTCACACAGCTAAATCCTGCTAAAGATGGCACTGAAACCCATGTCTGTGTGTCCCCTCTTTTTTCCACTAAGCCAATAGGCTTTGCTACTTAGAGTGGAGGTCCATGGACCAGCAGCATAGTGATCACCTGGGAGCTTGTTGGAAATGCAGAGGCTTGACTCACCTCCCATCTGTGAATCAGAATCTGCATATTAATAAGATCCCCCAGATGATTCCTAAGCACAGTAAAGTGTGAGAAGCCCTGAACTAAAGGGAGGCCAGGGCAAATGCCTTGAATTAAGATAGGCAAAGAACGGTGGAAGAGCTTTCCTTTTTTTTCCCAAGGTGAGCATAATCCCTAAGGCTGGAATCCACTCCACAGATCTGAGAGCAAGAGGAGGGATTCCCAGACTGGAGGAGGGTTGTGTTTGTTTGTTGGAAGGGAGGGAAGCAGTCTGAGACTGATGGAATCACCTTGGATCCTGATGAAGTCTGCTTTTTAGGAATGTTAATCGAGCCACACTGAAGACATTGTGTTTGTTTGTTGGAAGGGAGGGAAGCAGTCTGAGACTGATGGCATCACCTTGGATCCTGATGAAGTCTGCTTTTTAGGAATGTTAATCGAGCCACACTGAAGACAGCCTGAAGAGCTGTGGGATTTTGCTGTCATCTAGGGGTGCCGTGAGAAAGTTCCGATCTGGGAGGCATTTCAAAGCACATCCCATGGGACTTGAAGCCAGATTGAATTCTAAGGAAGGAAAGAGAGGATGTGAAGATGATTCTGGATTGATGGTTCTGAATTGTGCTTTCCAACCTTCAGATTGGGATATTATCTTTGCATTCTTTCCTATTGAAAAAGAAGGATACCTTTTGGTGGTGGCAGTGGTGTTGGTTGGTTGGTTTTAAGGCAGCTGCCCCCATTCCTATGAAGTATAGCAGTTTTGCTAAAAGGCAATTCAAACATTAAAATCCCAAGTCTATATGCCCATGTAAATAGTGGGAAACTTATTTTGGCTGGCAAGTATTTATGATGAAACAGTTCTTCATGCAGTTCTTCAGTTTACTAGGCCTTCCGAGTTTCCTCTGTGCCATCTGTATAAGTGGGATTATTATGTTTCTTTCACAGTTAAGGATGTGGAGACTTGAAGATATGACTCAGCCACGATCTGAGCCCAGGTTTACTGACTTTAAGCCCAATCCTCTATTTGTCCACTAAAGCATTCTGCAGGTTTTCTGTTTGGTCTTTGGAGGAGATTATCAAACTGATGTCTCTGGTTTTGTTTTGTTCATATGTTTGTTTCATACAAACTGTGCCAAACTCAGAAAGATGCTTAAAAGTGTACATTGGTGATTTTAAAGTAATTATTTCATGAAAACTTGAAAATACCTCATTAAAAACTGATTTCCTTTGCTACCTGATTTTCTTATTTCATTGAATCCATATGTTGATACCAGTGGCAACAAATCACACTCTATATTTCAAAAGATGTGAGCTATTTTGCAGCCCTTTGCTTTGATTCTTTGAGTGATGAAAAGATTTTGATCTTTTTCAAATCAATTTTAAAAGCCAGTCTCTTAAACAACTAAACTGAGGCTTTAAAAATGTCTGTAGGTGACAGAATCATGACCTAGAAGGGATCTTCCCTGGTCCAAAGCCCTCATTTTAGGAAGATACCTGCTCAAGGATACCCCACAAGTTGCAGGTAACCCTAGGCCTGGGACCCAGGTCTCTAACCCCCAAGTCCTGCACTCTTTTACTAAATTACTTCAAAGCAATTTCTTTCCCTATGGTGGCGCTTCACAGCCGCTAACCAGCAGTGTGGGGAAGTTGACAGAGCTCACATTTTAAAGTCATGATGACCTAGATTTGAATCCTGGCTTGCCAGCTACGCTGCATGTAACAAAACACATTTAATACTATAGTTATTTCTAAAGAGAATCGTAAAGCAGAGTTAGTTGGCTAGACAGTCAAAATTTGGTTTACAGAGTACAATTTATCTACATTCTCTTTTAAACTTGACAGGACAAGTTTTATGATCCTCACTAAAATTTGGTTTTGGTGAAAGAAGCCAAGTGTTCTAGAAGTGGACATAATAAAAGCTTCAGAGATACACTGCAACCCAGGCAGAGGCTTAGCCTCAGACCACTGATGGAGGCCTGACCCCCTGCCAAAAAATGAACTCAGGCTCTGCTATTGATGTGCGCTTTCTCTCTTCAAAGGTAAAAGGCAAGTGTTTCCTGGTGCTGAAGCACAGGGCTAATTTGTGGCTCTGGGGAAGTGAGCCTGAAAACAAAGTAGGGTAGAGAAGTCACAGCTCACTGGTGTTGAAAGAGCTGGGGTGTTGTTTTTTCAATACTCTACTTAGATTCAAGAATTTACTGGGACAAAAGGAGTGTTACTTTTATGTAATCAAAAAATAAAAAAAGCAAAAGTTGCCTTAAAGAATAAAATTACTGAAATTGCAGCTAGATAGGCAACTGCACTTTAAGAGTTAACTAGGCAAAATGCAAAGCAAGCAAACGAACCAAACCTGGAGCTGCAGGAATACTTCTCAGGGCCCCCAGTGGCAGGTGTGACTGGGCGAGGCACAGGTACACCCGTGCCTATAAGTCAGAAATCATCAAAATCATCCTCTCAAGCACAGATGACAGCATCATATGCATGTTTGTTCCTATTAAATCTCTTCTCACTTCTGTTCACAGGTGCTTACATCTATTTCGTGTATGTGAGCCCTTTAAAAAGAAACTGAGGTGGGGTTGTATTTTCTTCCATCACTAAGCCATTTGGTCAACTGCTCTTCCTGAGTGAGTCTCAGAGGAGGAAAATACATGACCCACTTGGAGTCAGGCCTGGCTGTCCCAGAAAAGACTGGAATGAGGGCTGGACTCATTAAATTTGAATCCTAGCTCTGACGTTTGTTGTGGGACCTCAGGAATTTCACTTAATTTCCCTGGGTTTCAGCTTCCTTATCTGTAAAACTGGGATGCCCACATGTGTCTACTGAGCAGATTCTGCACTTAGTAAATGTTTAGTAAGTGTGATTCTCAGCCTCTGTGGCTTCCAGTTTTCTCAAAGGTAAAATGAGAAGTTTGGACCAGAGCCGCATCATGGGTTACAGAGTGGAAGAAAAGAATCGGGAAGTGGGGTTCTAGCTATACATTTCTACCCTCAGCTTACTTCATCTTTACCTTAGATAAAAGCCACACAGAATAACAGGACATTTCAAGCTTGTACACATGGAGTTTCCCCTGAATTTCTACCTAGATATATGTAACTTTCCTTATCATGGAATTGTCTACTTTAAGTATCTGTCCAGGGATAGTTGTAAATGCTTCCTAAATGTAACTATACCTCAAGCATGAAAAGAACTTTGGAGTGTAATGTGGTCACAATTCCATGTTTGCATTAGTGTCAGTTAGGGAAGGTGCCAAGGACTTAGTTTGAGGAAACAAAGAGTGGAGTTCTTTGAGGAAGTGGACTTATTTACATGCTGAAATGATCACGGTGTAAGAGTTGAGACTAAAGAAAACTAAAAAATACAAAGAAATGAGAGCTAAGGAAGACAACCTTTTCTTGCCCTTATTTTCATGAAGGATTCTCAAAATAACTGAGTTGGCATTTATAGTATTTAAAAGAGAGGTTGTAGCCTTGCTTTTGTTATTTTATCCTCTTCAATCCTTCATTTTGTGAGTTTAGTTGGATTTTTAAAAAAATATCATTGTAAAATGTTCTTACTGTGAAGAGCCCATTCCAGTTAGAGAACCTAGAGCTGTAGAAAGCTTTATTATTATTATTACTATTATTAATGCTGAATAGAATACAATCTAGATGCTCTATTATTGAGCAAGTGTCTATGGAAGCCAAGCACTGCACCAAATAGTGGGACTGTGAAGGTGAACAGAACTCACCTGGGCACAGTCTTGTAGGGAGACAGGTGTTGATCCAATAACCGTGCAGACATGGCACTCACATTCTGATGTGGACTGCAGTGGGGAGAGGACTGGCCACCGCAGAGGGAAGAATGGACGCTGTGACTCAGACTCCTGGACAGAGAGGCAGAAACAGCTTCCCTGAGAGAGGGATGTCGTGCTGACATCCGAAAACCAGTCACAGGGTTGGGCGAGTGATTGGATGCCCAAGAAGCCCAAGGTGGGATGGTGCTGCAGGAAATGTCACAACACATGGAGTACCAAGAGAAGGAGGCGGAAGCTAGTCACACAGGGCCTTATAGGCCACCTGCTGTAAATTGACCTCAGCTAATCTGGTCTTTCATATTTATTAGGTTCCTTTTGGTGGATGTTGAAACCTGCAGTATTTAGAGGTGGGCGAGGATAAAGGTCTTCTTCCTCACAGCTCAGCACTTGGTCTCGGGTTCTAGTCAGCCGAACAGTACATCCGTAAGCTTAGTCAAGTTCCTCCTCCTATTCTTTAGTTTCTCCAACTGTATCTTTCATGGAAAGCTCACTAGAGGCAAATGTAACACTCCTCTAAAAGAAGAGTTGAACGCACCTAAGAGTTTAATTTAAGCAGCGAGAATCCTTTGAACTAGCCACTGAACAAGGCATTTTTCAGAAACAAGCACTGGGAATTGTTGGGAAGGGTACAGGCTCTCGGATTGCTACAGTCTACCATGTTGATGCAAGAGTGAGAATGTCTCTGTGTCTAGCTAGTGCACACTCTTATACAAAACTGATTTCACCAGGGAAAAATAACTTTTAACATCTATTTTGCTAATTCATAAAGTCCTTTCTGTTAGTTAGAGGTGAGGAAGTGAGCATACCTGTACAAGCCACCCCTGGATTATAGCCTTCTGATAACATTCTTGCTAACCATACCTGAAGTGTATATTCCTGTTGAGGCAGCTGATTTAATCTGCATCCTGGATTACAGATTAAAAACACACTCAGAAATTCCAGACTGTCTATGCTAAATATCTTAAAGCAAATTATGGGCAATACAGCCATTATAGTCAGTGGTCTTTATTTTACGAGCAGTGAAAACCTGTCGAAGGTTTTAAACTGCAGATAATAAGGTTTGCATCTCTGGCTGTAGTGTAAGGAAATGAGAAGGCAAGACAGGGAGAAGGGAGATCATTTAAAGGGCTAATGCACAAGAAGATGTTTATTCTCCACTTGAATAAAGTTGAGGCAATTTAATGGTGAGAAGTGGATGGGTTCTTGAGATAGTAATGACATGACAGAAAGATGTCCAGAATATAGTCTTAAGTTTTAAAACACTCATTAAAGAAAAATTCATGTAGCATTTCTTTTTAATAAACTAGTAATGATTATAAATAGCACTTAACAGAAAAGGTCTGGAAGAATAAATTCCAAATAGATAACAGTGGAGATTACAGGGACATTTGAAGTCTACATTTGACATTTCTGTACTCTGGATTTTTTGTATCTCTATTATTTACTTTTGTAATCAGAGAATGCAGACTTTGCAGAAAATGAGCAAACTACCATACTCTGCTTCTATTATGAAAACTGATCATTTTATCCCAAAATGATTGCTCCCTCTTATGAACATACAGAACACAATTTATTCTAGAATATTAGCTCTAGAAGGACCATTAGTGTTATTTGGTTCAACATCCCTATTTCACAGATGAGGAGACTGAGGTCCAGAGAAGTTAATGGCTTGGCCAAAGTCACATAACCCTAACTTAATAGCAGGGCCAAGACTATAACCCAGGAATATGCTGACTCATAGTCTAGAATTCTTCCTACTAGAACAAGCTAAGTCTCCTCTAGTGCTCACTGTATCTATAAATAACTTGGCTTTTATTGGACTATTAAGTAAATAAGTTTGTCTTTCTCCTCCAGCAAATTATGTGCTCAAACTCAAGAGAGTCAGTGTCCAGTATCATGCTTAACACACATAAAGCACTCATTAAAACAATGGACAGACTTTAATTAGACTTCAAATCGAGAGGCAAGACCAATACTCAAGGAGAAAGATTCTCACACGTGGCTTGTTCTCTCTCTCTCTCTCTCTCTCTCTCTCTCTCTCTCCAAGGAGAAAGATTCTCACACGTGGCTTGTTCTCTCTCTCTCTCTCTCTCTCTCTCTCTCTCACACACACACACTCTGGGGAAATGGACTATGGACTTTGGATTTAAGGGATTGTCAATAGGCAGGTACCTTCTCACTGCAACAGTATACCAATATCCTGAGATTCCTTAAGGAGATGGCATCGCTGTTCAAGGCATGCTTTCAATTCATTGATAATTTCAGCAATTGCCCAGAGCTGTATTAAGAACTCTCTTGCCCTGCAACTCTCATAGGTCCATTCTTTTCAGAGTATGTCTCTGGGGCTGTTTCTTATCTCAAAGAAACACGGCCAACCCTAGCCTGATTGTGGGCCCAGAGCAGTGTTTCAGAGTGCCAACCCTCAATTCTGGGGTCTTGGCTAACTGGAGGCTTCTGAATCACTATTCAGTGATGTAAACCTCCTCCTCCGACAGAAATGCGAATTGACAGTTATCTTGTCAGTAGAACAGCAGTTACCCATGGGCAGTTAGGGAGTGGCACCAGCCTGTTAAGGGCTGTGTGTGGCTCGCTCACCTCTGGTGCCTGATTCTTTTCTCCTCCTCCCCTGAAGCTAATCGGGACACTGTTGTCTCTGCTGAGCTCCACTTGACATCTGGTGTTCATCACCCAAATGAGCCACTGTCTTTTGGAAAATATGCTGCTCTCTGCCTCCCATTTTGCAAATTCGGTGAGCTTGTTTCTGATGTTTTTAAATTTATTTCAGTTGAATGTTTTCTGTAATCTAGACATTTCCATTTTTTAACTTGCCAACTGCTTGATTTTTTACACTCTTTATACCCCCCCCACACACACATATGTTTATATAAAGTTTAAACTCTTTCAAACCAATTTTTCTTTCTCCCGTTGCAATCTTGTGTGGATTCACAGTGCTTTAAGTATTTAAGCTATCTATATAATGCATTTATAAATTTTATCTTAAAATTTGGAAAAAACAAAAAGTTAAGTATCATAACTGTGATATGCCTTTAAATTTTACTAAGCAAACTAGTATGTTGATACAGTGAAATAAGAATAAATTTAAAGTACTAATAATTATTTTCTCCTCAGTCAGGTGTAAGTCTGCCTTTATTTAGTAAGTTTACATTGCAAGTTGCAGAAATTTAGTTCTCAATAAGCTTCCTGAATACTAACCTCACATAGAGGCTGAGCACAGTTGAGGGGAGAACGCATAGTAGTATAGCCATAGACCTCATAGAAAGTAGAACAGGAAAGAATGTGATTGAACCACAACTCAACAGATCTTAGAGTCAGAAAATTCCAAGATGACAAGATTGTCATGCCGTGAAGTAGTTATTAAGAGAGTTGGTATCATCTGTTTTTAACCCGGACCTGGACTATGTGTGTGTGCACTCCTTCAGAAATACCTGGAAAGGTTATGTTTCTCATTGCTCTTTCCAGCCATGCCCAGACTGAGCAATAATCTATCAGACTGATAGTTATCTTTGTATAAGATATAGTTACTGAATTTTCTAATAAATGCAAAACATGTTGGACGGACAACAGGATAGACTATTCGAATCAGTGTGCCCTGAAACTCAAGGATTGATGTTCCCCATAACTTGATACTTCCATATCTGGGCATAGACCCATTATCTGCTTTGTGCAAGAGCAGTGATTATATTCTCTCCCTAATGAGTATGGCAAACATCTTTATGCCAACACTGCGACATTTCAGGAGATACAATTTGTATGCCTAGACATTGGGGCACTTTGATTGTTAACAAAGATAATAACTTCTAAGGGAAATTAAAATTTCTGTGAAAGAGTTAAAATGTAAGTGTCTATAGGTATAATGGCTAGATCAGAACTCTCTTACATTTCTTAATATTCTTAATCAACAAATATGTGAGTACTTTCTATCCAGGTTTTTTTTGTTGTTTTTTGTTTTTTTGCTTCATAAAGTGTTGAGAGTAATGAAATGTAAGAAAAAATGATCATCTCACAATCAAAATGACAGAAATGCCTTCCTGCGAGAAATTCTCAGTTGAGACTGATTAAGAAATGTGTATTTCTGATGAAGGTATAGAGAGAGCCCAAGGATAAAAGGGTGCTGTGTCTTTAAATCTGAAGATACTTCATCATCGTCCTTGACATTTCTATTTTCATTTGTTTGCTTTGGGTGGGAAATGGAAAAATATTTGCCTACTGTATGGTACTAGTCTTTATGCATGTATTTGCAAATTTCCTTCTCTTTGAAAAGGTTGTAGTCAATTCATTGGTAATGCCTTTTCTTTTTAAGTGTATGCAAATGCATGAATTTCTGCACCAAAAATTGTCAAGTTTATTTTATTCCTAAGGGTCAAGTCTAAGAGAAGATGTCCCTGAGATACTTCAAAAGTGTGAAGCTTCAGTAATTAAATATTGGATTTTCCAGTTATATATTATCCTAGAAGCTACCTTAGTTATGTGATCAGTATTTTTATTATAAATCAGTTATGAAAGTTTTGATGAACCCTAATATTTATTCTAAATAACATGGTTTGGAAAATCTTAATTTGCTTATCTAAATAGGTTTTTTTATGTTTAAATAATATCTTTAAATTATTTTGAGTGGTTTGGAGGTAAAGTGTGTGTGTGTTTTATTTTTCCTTTAAGGAATTAAAATTCTAATAATTCAGAAACTCTTATTCACTCAATAAATACAAGGGTACTTCAAAAAGTTCATGGAAAAATAGAATTAAAAGATAATACAAATTTTTTCATAAACTTTTGAAGTACACTCACATGTATTGAACATTTCCCATATTTCTTGTGTACTTGAAAGTATGCCAGCCTTCCTGAAACCCCACAGTGTTTCTTTCACAAATGCAGAATTTTATTTTGCAAATAAAATTCTTGAATACTATACTCCCACATTATTCACTTAGTATTTTTTAAAGAAAAACTTTAGACAAAATACATTTAACAGAGTTTTATCTGAGCAAAAAAACAATTCATGAATTGGGCAGCCCTCAGAACCAGAAGAGGTTCAGAGAGCTCTACTCTGCAGCATTAGCAGTGAGCTTTTACAGGCTGAACTTGGAAGTAAAGTATGGAAATAATTTGGTTGGTTACAGCTAGGCATTTGCCTTATTTGGGCATAGTCTTACCAGTCAGCTGCCTGTGATTGGCCAATTTTTGCTCTAACAGTATGTAATGCATTCATTGTATTTACTGAGCACTAACTAATGCTAGGCAGTATGCTCTGTGCTGAGTTACAGAAGTGAACAGCGTCCCTGTGTCATAAGGTTTATAGTATCTACTGGGAAAGAGGAGCATTAAATAATAATCCCTAAATTAAAATAGAATTTCAATTGTGGCACAACAAAGGAAAAATCAAAAGGGGTGTATAATAACCTTTTTGGGATCCCATTTAGATGAGGAGGTAAGAGAGAAGACAGGGAAGACTTTTCAGAAAAAGTGATGTGCCAGAAACAGAAGAATGAGGAAAAGTTGGTCAGGGAAGGAAGTGGAGAAAATTGGCTAGATGTACAGTATTTAATTTTTTAAAAGGAGGGGGGGATAATTCTGGGGGCCAAGAAACCTGGTTTCTAGCTTAAGAGATGCTAGCAATTGCTCTTGATCCTGTCAAACTCTGCCTCGTTTTCTTTAACTGGGAAATCAGAGTTGAGTAGGAGCATCAGGGATTTTTCTCTGATCTGTGATTAATATGAACTGCTTGCTACCTCATGGTGAAGCTCCCAGATGGCTTCCTTTGGGCCATTTCTGGAGCTGTCATCTTTGCCCAGATTCTGTCTGTTTCTGGAAACTGCATGCTGTGTCCCTGCCAGGCGCTGGCCAGGGCACACTGGATTTAGGCAGTTAGGCTTGAATGACCTCCTGCCCTGCCCACATCACAAATTTATCTATATGTGTATCAGTCCTTTCCTCATTCTCTCCATTCTCAAAGGATAAGGTGTTCCTTTTCCTGTTCAAGGTCAATCTTTTCATATGCATTCTTCTACTTTTATCCCCCATCCTCTGGGATATTGCTTCACTCATTAATTCTGTCTCTGTCCTGAATCTATAAACTCTAACCAAAAAATAAATAAATAAAAATGAAAGGAAGTCAACTCTCAGTAAACACACTCAAATCTTTTTTTTTCCCCTTAAGTAAAAATAAAGTACAAAATAAATCTTTTTTTTTTTTTTT
>NW_007740038.1:17299-32440 GCF_000696425.1 Galeopterus variegatus
ATATGCATTCTTCTACTTTTATCCCCCATCCTCTGGGATATTGCTTCACTCATTAATTCTGTCTCTGTCCTGAATCTATAAACTCTAACCAAAAAATAAATAAATAAAAATGAAAGGAAGTCAACTCTCAGTAAACACACTCAAATCTTTTTTTTTCCCCTTAAGTAAAAATAAAGTACAAAATAAATCTTTTTTTTTTTTTTTTGAGCCCTTTGGCTACCACCTTTTCTCTCTCTGTTTCCCTTATTAAAAAATTAAATTTACAAGTTTTAAAGAGTTCCTTGATTCATTGCTACCTTTAGCTGCAATTCCCAATTCCTCACTTCCAGTTCACTCTTAATATGGGGCTGTTTGGTTTATGTCCATATCATAACATGAAAATTTCACTGATCAAATCTAAGGGTCATAATTCACCCCCTACCTTAAAATCTCCTTGCTACATTTCAAAACTACTGATGATGTTGATGCCTTCCTTTCTGGAATTCTCTCTTTCTTTTGACTTCTAATAATTACATTTCTCACGCTTGGGTCTTCTCCTACTTCTTTGACCAGTCCTACACCACCTGTTATCAAGCCTAACCCTAAGGTTTTTATAGTTCAGAATCCAGTCCCAGGTCCTATACGTATCTATGAGTTATGACTCTGTTAGATAGTGTATTAGTCTGTTTCTGTTGCTTATAACAAAATACTTGAAACTAGGTGATTTATAAAGAAAACAAAATTTATTGCTTACAGTTTCTGAGGCTGGGAAGTCCAGAGTCTATCTGGTGGTAGTGACAGAGACACAGGGGTCTCAAATTGCAAGATGGTAGAAGCAGAGAGAGAGAGAGAGAGACAGACTCTCTTCTCTCTTCTTTTAAAGCCCTCAGAACCACACCCCTGACCACCATTTTTAATTTATTCACTACTGCACAGTCCTATAATCCAATCACCTCTTCAAGCCTCCACCTTCAATTACCATAAGAGGATTTCCTACCCTCTTAACAGTCACAGTGGAGGCTAAGTTTCTAATACATAAATATTGGGGGACCCAATTCAAGCTTCAGTGAGTTTTGAGGGGACATAATTCAATCCACTATAACTAGGTAAGGTGTACAGAGAATTCAGGTAGGATTAAACAGTGACTAGATACATTGATGAGGGTCAGTTGCCAAGGCAACCTTTGGGAGGTCACAGAATTAAAGATCACGTGAGAATTAAGTAATGAGTCATTTGCATCTCAGGGACACAGGTGAGATGACTGAACCTTTTGTAAGGTGTAGAGTCCCTGTTAAAGCAGGTATACATAGGGAAAATTAAATTCTGAATTCCAGGCTAACTCTCTGATGAAAATGCACTTAGAAAATAACCCCAAATTTCTTGGGAATGCAAAATTATTTCCTTACAAGATAGTATTTTAACCCTGGGAAGATTTAAAATTAAGTATAAATATGATGGACTAAATAAAACCCAAAGTACTTATACTTTTAAATAAGTTTGGGGGAAAGTATTTAATATTTTAAATATTATTAAAGTTTAAGACAGTTTAATTAACATTAGCCTTGTGGTTTCTAATTTAAAATATGTCATTGGGTGATTGATTTAGACTTTGGATTTTTAAGTCAAAAATTTTAAGATAGTTTTGCTGTGTTTAATACTATATTGAAATGTTTAAGAGAAGTGAAGATTTACCTTATTTATGAGTTTATTTTATAACATACTTAAGTACTGGGGAAGAGTTTGTTTATTGGTCATAAAACAAATATTTAAGAAGAAAATCACATATATCACATTTGTAAATGTAGATTTTAAAATGTCTGTTACTTTAATTAACCAACTTGAAAGATCACTCTTAAAAGGATCAACAGAGTTTAGAGAATTTTAAATACAATGTAAGATTTGTAGTTGATCGCAACTCAAGAAAAAAGCTACTTTTTTGGATCTATTATAATAAATTACATATTAATTTTAAAAACCCAACTAGCTGCAAATAATGTCATGTGGGGCCCTAAGGGACACCCAAAAACCCTCTGTCACTTCCTACTCCCAAGCATTGGTGTGTCCCTGAGCTCCTTCCTCACCCCACACATCTTCCCACTCTTCTAGCCCCCTGACCCACATCTGGCAGCGGCAGTGTCTACACCACTTATGGCTCGTTTGCACATGATGCCCAAATGCCCGTGTCCAGTCCTGCTGTCCCACACAGCTGGAGATCCATTGAAAAAGCCTGCTTGTAGGACAAATCCAAATGCTTGTAGCATACCCACAAACTCACCTGAAACTGAATCCATCACTGCCCCACCTCTAACCCCACTGACTTGCTCTTGCTCCTGTTGCGCTGATGACATCATCAAGTTTTCCTTCCCTTCAAGAGCAAGAACTATGGCTTGGGCATCTTTGACTCCTCAGTGCCCATTACCTGACAACAGGTAGGTAGGCACTCAAAAACTCAGTGCATAAGTATGAAGACCAAATAAAATTGGGGTAACATGAATACATATTTTAGAATAAGTGGAAGAGGAAGACCCCACATCATTTTGGCATTAGCTGAAGTTCTCTTTCCAGGAGAGCAGGACTAGCAAACATTCATTTAGTACCTGCTATGTGCCAGGTATTCTAGGTGGTTTATATACATTAACTTACAGGGGTGGACTCAGCCTAATTAAGTTGTTCAAGATGACAAAGCTGGTAAGTGACAGAGGTGGAACTCAGTCGAGGTCTGTGTGACTCAAGAATCAACCTCTTGGCCCCTTCAGTGTTCCCACCTCACTTTGGAGTGGCTGCTTTCACATTAGATTTCCTCTGACTGATTTTTATGCAGTGGTATTATGCTATGACTATGAAGACCAAGTGATACTTAGAAACTCAGAAACTAGAGTATTTATAAAAATGTAGGAGTTTTTTTTTTTTTTTTCATTTCTTTATGAAAGACCTCATTTCACATTTTTCAGGCAGATCAAAATACCAGGGCTTAATCATTTCAAAAATCAATATTGTCCCTTACTGCAGATACATCAGCAGAGTCAGCTCCTAACTTTCCTGCTTGACCTACCAATGGATTAGGAAAAATCTTATCTTTCCATAGACTACTAGACCAATGAGGATGTGTTTCAGTCAAACCGGACACAAAGGGTTGGGTTTGGAGGAAATGCAACCACAGGAGCGCCTTTTAAGAAATAAAGTTGAGAAATCATCCTTCTAATGTTTCCTCCTTCCCTCTCCCTTATACAGTTCATAGAAACAATGCTCCCTTTTTCTGCTGAGCACTTCAACCCCAGCACAAAAATTAATAAGAGTGGTAAAACTGGAACTGCTATCTTATCCACATTCACCCCACCCACACCTCCACCCCATCCCACCACAGTGGAGAATAAACCCTTTAAATGCAGGCTGCCAAGTATAAGCTAAAGATTGAGATAACAAGGATCCTTTGCTCAAAATAAACATTTTTATAATAATAATCATTCTAGTCTGTATTTCTCATTTCTGAATTAACACTGTTCTACTTAAAACTAGCCTGTTTCCTTTAAGATTCTTAAAGTTACAGGAACTTTTTTCTAGTTTCTCTTCAGGAAATTATACCTGAATAATATACCACTTTTCACAATGTTTATGAATAAGTTATTTAGAAAATCAGTTCCCTTAGATTCTTTTATTTAATTGGGTCACATATAGAAGTTTATAAAGTCTTGTGAAGATATAAGAATGATGTATGCATTGTAACAGAATAGATTTCTAGAAAGGGCTTCCAATGAATGGGAATTTTTAGCTAATAATGTTTAAATAGAGCATGAAGAATTTTTTTTTATTATTGAATCATAATTGATTATATATATTTTGGGGATTCAATGTTGACATATGTTGATCAAATCAATATTACTAGTATGTATATTGTTACAAATTGTATTTATTCTTTATGCCCCTTGCTTGTCCTATCTCTCTCCATCCCTCTCTCCCTCCCCCCTCCCTCCACTGATAACCCTAGATTTCTTCTCTTCTTCTGAAAGGGTAATGGTTACTCTGTTGATTTGTTACCTAGATGATCTGTCCAATGCTGAGAGGTGTGATCAGGTCCCCCAATATCATCATAGAGCAGATGCTTCTTCTGTCACTCTGGAATGGGCTTTGTGGAGAGAGACATCCTCTTCTTTTTTTGGTCTCTGCTTGTGACTCTCCTTGTGTCAGTGCACTCCAGTGGCTGGCAGACTATCTGCGTGGTGGTTGTTACGTCTAGGCACTTTCACGGCAGCTGTGGTTACTCTGGTGGCTGTGGTGGACCACCCATATGGATGTGATGTTTTTGGCATGCTCCTTGGCACTGGTGGTGTGCCTGATTGTGGGCAGGGTGTCCAGTCCCCAGCTCAATGCCCCAGGCCCCTGGACGGGGCCCCGAGGCACTGGTGCTGTGCCTGGGTGTGGGCGGGAGGGTCCATTCCCCGGGCGGGGCCCTGTGGTGCTTAGAGCATGAAGAATTTTAATTTCCAGAATTGCTTGTGATTGTGGCCAAAATTCAAAATAATTTTTATTATTGTGAAATAATTTTTACTCAACTACAAGGAGTAAAAGAAAGGAACTATATTATATAAGGTGGAAAGTCATCACAAAACTGAAATAATGTATTTGCTGTATTGAGAAAATGCAGTCATTCAAGAGGAAGTGGCCTTGTCCTTGCAAGTGCAAGGACCAAAGGTAACTACAGTAGTCCCGCCTCATCCTCAGGGGATACATTCCAAGCCCTGCAGTGGATGCCTGAAAGCACAGATAGTACCCTAATATACTATGGGTTTTCCTATATATACATATGATAAAGTTTAATTTATAAGTTAAGCACAGTAAGAGATTAACAACTTGTTCGACTCTGCCTGAAATGTGGCAGTAGCTTCTTCATCAGCAGACACAGCCTCTCTAGTAATTTCTATGTTTTCCGGTCCAAACCTATTCCTGAATCTGGGTAACCAGCTCTTACTTGTGTCCAGTGGCTTAGTGTCAGCCTTTGTAGGGGATCCCTTGCTGAAGTCTTGGTATAGGCTCAGGGCTTGCTGGCCCAACACGTTTCTGTACTTTTCTTCCACCTACAAATGTAACACCTTTTCCATCTTAACTGAGCACTTACCATGCATTGTGGCCATAACTTTTGCAGTTTGAGGTGCAGCAGCAAAACTAGCACAAATTACTGTTTCCTTCTTTACGATTTCAAGGATAGAAGATTTGTCCTTACTGTAGATCTTAGCATCCTCAGCATATGACTTTTGTTTTTTCCCTTATTAAGTAAAGAACTTTCACCTTTTCATTTAAAGGAAGCATTCAGGGCTTCTTTGCATATCCAAATTGCCAGCATCACTATTCTTGCACTTTGGAGCCATTATGAAGTAAAATGAGGGTCACTTGAGATATTGTGACAGTCAATCTGATAACTGAGGTGGCTACTAAGTGATTAATGGGCGGGGAGCATGTACAGCGTGGACACGCTGAACAGAGGGATGATTTGCATCTCGGGTGAGATGCAATTAAAAACTTATGGATTGTTTACTTCTAGAATCTTCCATTTAATATTTTGGAACTGTTGTTGACCATGGGTAACTGAAACCATGGAAGAAAACCTTACTGCAGTAAGGGGGGACTGCTGTACATTTAGCTCATGTTTTGATTTTATTTATCATCTTAACCCAAAGGCAGTTAATGTTCTCATTTTCCAGATGGCATGGTAAAGATAATAATTGACCCAAAGTGGTAAAGCCCAAATGGGACTGCTTAATCTCAGTCTTCCTTTAAATGCTCTTTGGTCACAGAAATCACTTCTCTGTGCCTTAATCTCTCTACAGATAATGTATTGCCTATTGCTATAATCCAAAAGCCATATCCCTTCAGTATTTTAATTATCATTACTAGATGCTTTAAATTAATAAAGTTCAGTTGCCTTCATTATCCCATCTGATCCTCACAGGTTTATGTATGCACATAGTAGCCATTTAAACAGGTAACACTGTGGTTAAAAGCACACACTTTTAGACACCCCTGGGTTCAAATGCCAGCTTTAGGGCTTCTTAACCTCTGCGAGCCTCCATTTCTTTGTAAAGTGGGGTTAATAACTGTGATGGCACATAGATGGAGTTGTTCTTGGCCTAGATACTAGAAATCTAATCAGTACCTACACATGAGGAAATTTTATATATTAACGTCTACAACTTCTGCAATCAGAAAACAATTTTTAAATATGCATGTTAAAAATAATGAAGTGTACCACCCATTAGGATGGTTATAATCCAAAAGATGGGCAGTTACAAGTGTTGGCAAGGAAGTGGAGACATTAGAGGCCTCATACACTGCTGGTAAGAATGTAAACTGGTGCAGCCACTTTGACAAACAATATGGCAGTTCCTTAAAAGGTGAAGCATAAAATTACTATATTATCTAGAAATTCTTCTCCTAGGTATGTATCCAAGAAAAATAGATGTGTGTTCACAAAAACTTGTACACAGTGTTTGTAGCAGCATTATTCATAAAAGACAAAAAGTGGAAACAACCCAAATGTCCACTGACTGATGAACTGATAGATAAAATGTGATATATCCATATAGTAGACTATTATTCAGCCATAAAAAGGAACAAAGTACGGGCCGACCCCGTGGCGCACTCAGGAGAGTGCAGCGCTGGGAACGCAGCAGTGCTCCCGCTGCGGGTTCGGATCCTATATAGGGATGGCCAGTGCACTCACTGACTGGGCGAGGTGCAGCCAGTCATGAAAAAAGACAAAAAAAAAAAAAAAAAACCCCAAAAGGAACAAAGTACTGATATATGCTTAAGCATGGATGAAACTTGGAAACATCATGGTAAATCAAAGAAACCAGACACAAAAGGCCACATATTGTACAATTCCATTTATATGAAAGGTCCAAAATAGACTAATATAGAGACAGAAAGTAGATTGGTGATTGCCTAGGGCTGGGGACAATAGAGGGCTTGGGAATTGATGACCAAAATTGATGGCAATGTAATTTTTTTGTGCAGTGATGAGCATGTTCTAAAGTTGATTGTGGTGATGGTTGCACAACTCTGAATATGTAGAAAACATTGAATTGTTTACTTTAAATGGGCAAATTGTAAGGTAAATGAATTATATCTCAATACAGCTGTTAAAAAATAATGTGACAGGGCCGGCCCGGTGGCGCACTGCTACAGTGTGCCACTTGGGAGCGTGGCGGCGCTCCCGCCGAGGGTTCGGATCCCACATACAGACCGGCCGCTCACTGGCTGAGCGAGGCGCGGGAGCAACACCGAGGGTTGCAATTCCGTTGCCAGTCCCGGTCTGGTACAGGCGCGACACTGAGGGTTGCGATCCATTGCCAGTCACGAAAAAAAGACAAAAAGGAAAAAAAATAATAATAATAATGTGACAGACTTCTAAGTAACTTTAGTAACTTTCTAAGCTTAAATGTTTTTAGACAAGAGGTCAGTAGACATCTGTTAATTATCCCATTACAGATGTGCCCCAAGTCCCTAGGCTTTGACTTCCCAGTAGCTTTTGTTTGAGAATCTCCCTTGCCTACAACAGTAGTTTTTCCATCTGCAAAAATGAGAAACTTCGACTCTGATCTTTGTTTAATAGTTTTATTGGAGTTTTTTTTCCTGATTGTAAAATTAATATACACAGATTGAAAAAAACTCAGAAAAGTATGAGTTCAAAACATAAATTAAAAGGCACAAAGAATCTTGTGATCTGAAAGCAGTATCCCTCCCTGGCTCCTTTCCAGGTTAGAAAATCTGATTTAGAACTTAGGTCTGAGAAAACCAAGTTCTTACGCCAAATACATATATAAATTACAACTTTACAGAGTCATCTCTCAAATGATCACTTCTTTAGAAAGATCTCATCTTTCTAAAGGCAATTCCCAGTCTTATATGGGTTGGATGGTTCCCAAATGTAATATCAGCTTTTATTATTTTAAAAAATCCCCCAACACACTTTGCACTGCTGTTAGCAGACTTCTGCATCCTACCCCTCCATTTACACAATTTTATTCTTCCTATATTATTAGCATCTGTATCAGGTTGTGATCTTGCTCATTTACCTAGTTCTGATTTCCTCAGCCTGGACGCAGCCCTCTGAAAGTAATGGGTTATGAGGGAAATGCTGCCAGTTCACTCACAATCATCCTCACCCAAGGCAGGCTCTTACTGTAGGTCTGACTTACTTCAGGTGAACATAGTAGCCTATTCTTTGTTAAGAAAAACAGTAGATTAATTATTTGGCTTAAGTCCACGAGACTAAGGTTGGCCTTAAAGGAACAAACACCTCCGCCAGCTTTGTATTGTCCTTCCAATAAGGAACTAAAATAAGTGTAAATATAACTTAGATAAGGATTCAGACTCTACACTTCTGTGTGTTCACAGTGGAGGTGCTTATTTATAATTTGCCATATAAAATTATTTTCCTGAGTTGACCTTTTTGTTAAGGAAATTAACTGAACAAAGAAAGTGCTGTTTTTCCTCGGGAATCCATTTCTGTAAAGAAACATAACTATAAGCAATCTCATCCCCCTAACTCTCGGCACTTTCTGCCTCTCCCTCACTCAACATGTAAGCTTTTTTTTTCTCAGGTTATTCTTTCATGTGAAGGTATCTTATTTTCTCGAATGGCTAAATATTTTTAAAAGTATGTCCCATAAATGTCTTTTTATCCCCCACACCTTATTTAAGGCTGAGCCTTAAATACTTCTTGATTAATTATTTGCCCATAGACATGGCTAGCCTTTCTTCCTGAAGTATGGATGTTTGTGATCTAATTACTTAGTCTCATGTCTCTCTCAAAGGTACAACAGGATTACACTGTTCACAGTCAAGCAGAAAAGGTCAGGCCTGCAGAGCAGCTTTTTCAGAGCACAATCAAAACATTAAACAGGTTGATTAAAAGTATGTGGCTGTTCATTGTACTAGTCTTTCAAGTCTTCCGTAGGTTTGAAATTTTTCAAAATCAAAAGTTTTAAAAAAAAGTGAAACACTTAAGTATATCTTCAGAACTTAGACCCAATATCATATCCTTTTCATATTTAACTTCTCAGATGGGTTCTTTTTTTTAAAGGATGCCAAGTTACAGCAAATAACTACGTGAACCTAAGAACCCAAACCTTTGATTCTGCTCACTTTTTTTTGGTAAAAATTCTTAGCATTGTGTTTCAGATAAGTCTTCCCCAAACTTTAATCAATAATTTAACTGAGTGTTTCACAAAAGATGTTTTACAGACTTGGAGTTTTCAGTCTAGAAGAGTTGGATGTGGGGATTAACCAAACAATCACACAAATGTAAATTTTCAGTAGTGACAAGTGCCGTGTGAATTGATAATAGAAGGATTGACCCAGTAAGGGTAGTAAAGGAAGAATTCTCTGGGGAAGATAGTGGGAGTTCCTCAGGAAGGAGGTACAGCATGAGCAAAGGCCCTGTGGTAGACGGGAGCAAAACAATGTGGGACTGAAAGACAACCTATGAAGCTGGAGCCCAGAGGGAAAGATGTTTCAAGATAAACCTGAAGAAATGGGTAGGAATTTTGTCTTCTCATCTTAGGGGCAATGGGAAGCTACTGAAATATCTTAAAAAGCAGGGAGCTGGCAAAATTGGAACTGTGCTTGGAAAAAATTTCTCCATCTATGTTTTGGAGAACTGATTGGAGAGCACCCAGTGAGGTGGACAGACCATTGAGAAAGGTTTTGCAGTGGGCTAAGCAAGAGACATAGGTAATTTGGTCCAAGTTTTTGTGGAAGTTCAACAGAGAGAAGTGAACTAATTCAAGAAATATTTAGAAAATAAAAATGTCAGGCAATGTTGGTATAGTCCAGGTGCTGTACATTGGATGCTCCCCGCCCCACCCCGCTCATTGAGGCTTAATCCCCACTGTTAACTGTTGAAGGTAGGAAATCCTATTATAGTAATTGAAAGGTGGGGCCTTGAAAAGGTGATTGGATTGTAGGACATGCCATAGTGAATGATTAAAAATGGTCATCATGGGTGTGGTTCTGAAGGCTTTGAAAGGAAAGTGAATGAGGAAGTATTGCTCTCACTCTGCTTACACCATCTTGCAATGTAAGACCCCTGGCTCACTGTCGCCACCACCAGATGTGTTCCTTGAACTTTGGACTTCCCAGCCTCATGAACTGTAAGCAATAAATTTAATTTTCTTACAAATGACTTAGTTCCGTGTATTTTCTTATAAGCAACAGAAACAGACTAGTAACACCAGGTTTTAACGGGGGTTCAGATAGACATGAACTAATTAAAGAAATATTTAGAAGATAAAGTCATCAGGAATTGGCAATGGATTAGAAACAAAAAGGGAAGGAAAGGGAGGTGTCAAGGATGACACCAGATCGTATGAATCAGACTAAACTAGTATATACCCTGCATAGTAAAAGCTCTGAGAAGTCAAACAGCAAAGAAACCTGGCTACCAAACCTAGCATTTCTCAAGTTTATTTGAACCCAAAATTCCTCTTTTCTTTTTCTGATAACAATTGCTAACTTCCTGGGATCATATGTCATACAACTCTGAGTTAGCCTAAGTGGGCTCTTTTATTTTGAACAATTCTGAACATTCTTCTGGAGGCTGGAAGTCCAAGATCAAGGTGCCAGCAGGTTTGGTTTCTCCTGAGGCCTTTCTCCTTGGCTTGCAGATGGCCACCCTTTTGTTGCCTCTTCACATAGGTGTCCCTCAGTCTGTGCATTGTCTGTGTGTCCTAATCTCTTCTTATAAGGATACCAGATTGGATTGGGACCTACCCTAATGACCTTATTTTTCCTTCATTACCTCTTTAAAGGTCCTGTCTCTAAATACAATCACATAGGAACTGGGGGTTAGGGCTTTCAACATATGAACGGGGGGAGGGGGAGAAAGAGAACAAAATTCAACCCATAACAACCCAAGAGGGATAAACTTCTTTTCTAGAGCTAGGCATAGGAACTGGGGGTTAGGGCTTTCAACATATGATCGGGGGGAGGGGGGGAAAGAGAACAAAATTCAACCCATAACAACCCAAGAGGGATAAACTTCTTTTCTAGAGCTAGTGCCACCAATGGCCATCCACATTCTACACCACATGCATGGTCTGGTGGTCCTGTGTCATGAGAGTCATTCTAGAATGTCTCTTCAGCACTTCATGGTGAGTCCTAATACATAATATGGCAAGATTTTCTGTTACTTACTCAGATTTCTTATTAGTAAACTTATAACATACCAACAAGGATAAGAAAAAAGGAATCAACAGCATTCCTGATCAACCCCATACCCAGATATCCCAGATATCAAAGATGGAGGTGTTAGTGGAGGAGAGAGAATGCTCTTGGATTTTTCTTCTAATCAGGTGAGACCAGCATTTCACCTTGAAGCAGAAGAACGCCTAAGCCCAGGTGAACGCCAGTGTGCTCTGCTGCACTGTGCCAGCAGTCCAGGAGTCCAGGAGTCCAGCATCTGTGTAGCCAGGTCTCTTATATTGGTGTGTGGGGGGCGGGGGGGCAGTTTATAAGATTCATGGGAACTAAAGTTTAAATTCTTACTTCACTCTGTGCTCAAAAAGCAAGTCATTCAACTCTTCTCTGTTTCTTATCCTGGGAGAATGGCTAAGAGGATTATGTTGATAGATCATTTTATCTTTAAAAACAACAACCAAAAAAACACTCTGCTCATGTAAAAATAAGATCATCACTCCTCCCAGTACCATCTGAGTGGTAAAGTAGTGCTATCATCTGAATGTTTGTTTCTCCCCAAAATATGTTGAAATCCTAACCCTCAAAGTGATGGTATTAGGAGGTGGGGACTTTGGGCGGTGATTAAGTCATGAGGGTAGAGCCCTCATGAACAGGGTTAGTGCCCCTATGAGTGAGACCCCAGAGAGCTAGCTACCCCCTTCTGCCATGTGAGGACACAGTGAGAAGACACTGTCAGAAAGAAAGCAGGGCCTCACTAGACAACAAATCTGCTGGTGCTTTGATCTTGGACTTCAGAATGGTGAGAAATAAATTTCTGTTGATTATAAACCACCCAGCTTATGATACTTTGTTATAGCTGCCCAAACAGACTAAGACAAGTAGTCAGGTAGTAAAAACAGTGTGGATATGTTGTATCAGCAACTCATAAAATCCACCCAAGAAGTGAATATTTTATTACATCACACACTATTTTATATTCTATATTCTCCCCGAACCCCAAAGTCACCTTTAGGTTTCCTGTGTTTCTAGTTTCAGCCAAGCTTTTAAATGTCATCACATCATCTTTATTGGAATTAGGTCCCAAGTAAATCACAAACAAATTAATACTGCCTGCTTATTTGCTGATTAGATACTATTTATGTTAAGGAAGGTGATGTGGTTTGAATGTGTCCCCAGAGTTCATGTGTTGGGAAGTTATTCCCCAATGCAACAGTGTTGAGAGGTGGACCTTCAAGAGGTGATTAGGTTATGAGGGCTCTGCTCTCATGAATGGATTAATACTATTTTCTCAGAAGTGGGTTAGTTATCATGAGAGTGGGTTCCTGATAAAGAATAAGTTTGGCTCCCTTCCCTTTTCTCTGTGTCACTGGTGCCTTCTTGCCTTTCTGCCTTCTGCCATGGGTTGATGCAGCAAGGAGGCACTCACCAGATGTGGGCTCTTCAACCATGGACTTCCCAGCCTCCGAAACTGTAAGAAATAAACCTCTATTCTTTATAAATTACCTAGTGTCAGATATTCTGTTATAGCACCATAAAACAGACTAAGAGAGAGCCAGGATTTTTTTTTTCCTCCTAAATCGTATTAAGTCTCAGAGTCTGTCTACTGCTTTTTGGAACCTCAGTACCACCAATACCTCTTATGAAATGCATCCACGGACTTATTCCAACATGACAGGCAAAAGATGCTTAGTTTACGTGTAGTCAGCTGCTTCCCACAAAGAGATTGTTTGACCTGGCTTTATGAAAAACCATTGTCCTGTCCTGGTAACAGCACAGGGATCCATGAAAATAAAAGAAACTGAACAGATTTCCCTGAACTTTTTCAGCATGGGATTATGATAGCTAGTCTAGTTCTGGTAGTTTCCCCTGTACATAGCCAGTAGTTAGGCACTGTTTTATGAATCAGGTTTGAATTATGGCCTCTATCCATAACACAGAATAACATTAATCAGAGACTGATATGTCTTTGTTTAAGGCAGGCTTATTGCCTTTTGCTTTTTTTCCTTAGTAGATATTTACAGAACTCATATATTCTTTCCAGTGCTGCCACGTCTGCAACATTGCATCTGCGATCTCTGTAGTTCAATCCAGATTCTGCCACTTTAGCACTTTGTCATTTTTATCAGTCTAAATCGAAGTTCAAAGCTTCTGACTCCTGCTTTTAGTTTCAGATATTTTTTTCCCTGCTCTTTACTCAGATATGTAGCTCTGCAGGTGTCATGAGCCACAGGTACTGGGCAGCCTGGTAATTACATTGTTTATTTACTAGTTTCACACAAAACCAAATCAATCCCAGGCACACCACCTGGAGCCTTTGGGGAAATAGATTCCAAAAAGCTTCACTGAAACCACTTATTTATTGACATTCAGAGACGTTTAATCATTCTGCTGAGCAAGAAACACACTTAGACCAGACAAGGAACAGCCCAACCTTTCAAACGCCTAGCATTTGTCAAAGGTTTATTGAGAAAGAAAAGCCACAAAAGAACTGGAGGTGCCAAACTCAGACAGCCTTTGTCACACCCCTTTCCCAAGTGACAGTATCATATGGCATCAGACATGAGATTTAGAAAGAGAAAAAAGGGAAAAGGAATAAGGTTTCTCTCTAAATAGAAATTGAATTAAAGTTACTGTTCCTTTTTGTGACCTATATTGTGTATCCTCTTTCTAAAACGTATTTTCCTTCTGCTTCAACTTACCACCCTCAAAACGTTATTTGTGCACACACACATTGTCCCATATCTTCATAACATATTCGAATAATACTTTCTGCTAAAAATACCACCAAAGAAATCATCTTCCTCTTGAACATCTGTTTGTTGGAGTTCCTGGCTGTTTGGAAGTTCTGAAGATGTGACTCAACCTAGATAGAGCTTTATGTTAAAAACTAATGAAAGCTGTTCATTTCTCCACATGAGGGTAACATCTAAGGTAATCAGGCAGTGCCTGGCACAGCCCAAGTGATTCAGAATTGGTGGTGTCTGCAATGGAAGTGATTGATGGATATTACGGAGATGGAGATGATATATGTGACATTTTAAGATCCATTTATTAAAATAGGGCAAGAACCAACCATATGAAATACTTTGCTTATTTTGAAGTAGCTTTCTTTGCCCAAAGGTTAATGAAATACTTTAAAAAGGCAAAAGGAGATTCACCCACACACACTCACCTTTTTGCAGCAGGAACATTTTCAAGCTACAGAAAAGGTGAAAGAATTATACATGAACCACACCCACTACCTAGAATCTACGATGAACATTTTGCATATTTTCTTTATCACATATTTACCCACCTGATGATCCCTCTATCTGTCATTCCATCTTTTTTTAACTGCATTTCAAAGTATGTTGCAGACGTCTTTTCATTTCACCCCTAAACACTCCAATATGCATTGCATTGCCTGTGAGTTCAATTTTTATGATTATCTTCATTTTCTTCTCTTCTTTCTCCTTCCTCCTCCTCTAACCCCTCTCCGTTCCCATCCCTCCTCTAATATAATTTACATACAATGAAATGCACAAATCTAAGTGTACCATTTGGTTAGTTTTGACAACTGCATAACTGTGTAACCCAAAGGTCCATCAAGATATATAGAAAACATTATCATCACCCCAGGAAAAGCCCTCATGCCCCTTCCCAGTCAGTCCTTGTGTCCAGCTCCATGGAGTCAGTATATAAATGAATCACACAGTAAGTATGTTCTCTTTTGTGTAAAGCTTCTTTTTCTCACCATGTTTTTGAATTTCATTAGTGTTGTTGCATGTATCAGTAGTTCACTCTTTTTTATTGCTCAGTAATATTTTATTATGGGACTCTCCACAGTGTCTTATACTACTGATGGACATTTGGATGATTTCCAGTTTTTGGCTACTATGAATAAGCTGCCATCAGCACTCCTGTGCAAATCTTTTTTTTTTTTTTTTTTCATTAAATTTTTATTTTGTCAATATACAATGTATATGGTTA
>NW_007740039.1:0-4300 GCF_000696425.1 Galeopterus variegatus
CGGGCGGGAGCGCCGCCGCACTTCCCAAGCGGCGCACTATCCAGTGCGCCTCCGGGCCGGCCCTTCCATCTATGTTTCTACTTACATTTTTGTTTCAAATATTATTTGTCTTTTAATGAAATAATAGAAAAAAAAAACCCAGTCTTTAATATGTGTTCAATTTTTTTTTCTCAAGTCCTCGTCGCTCCTTTCTGTAGTTCCCAGTATGTATCAGGTGTTGTTTCCCTTTAGCCAGGAGAACTTCCTGTTGCATTATTCATATTACAGGTTGGCCCGCAGCAGATTGTCTCAGGTTTGTGTGGCTGTGTCTTATTTCACTTTCAGTTTGAAAGGATAATGTTGCTGGATGTTGAATGCTAGCTTGAATGTTTCCTCTTCCAGCATTGGAAAGATGCTGGTGTTTTTCTCTGGTTCTCCCTGAGTTTTGTTGAAAAAGAAGCTATCATTAAATCATCCTGCTTGGGTATGGGTGTTATCTCTCTTTTTTGTGGAAGTTTTTGGTTGCTATATGTTTGTTAACTGTTCCTCTTTATACTTTATATTCATATCAAATAAAGAGATTATTATGTCTTTTACAACTTCAATAGCTATTTTGTAAATCCCAATTTTTTCATTTACGTACATAAAAATATAACTCAGATTGGCAAGAGCAAGAAAGCAAAGCAAAATAAGAAAAGCTTATGAAAAATTTAAAAAGCCAAATTATCAATTTTTCTTATTAAAATACAAAAACATATCTGCACAGATTATAGGTGAATTAAAGCACATTCACAAGCAAAATACAAAAAGATTTGTTTCTGTAATTGCTGATTTGCAGCTTATGTTGACATGCATGAGAAAATGGATAAGGACAGACTAAATCTCTTGATACAAAATAATGAAGTGACGCTTGCATTACCTGTTGCAAAATATTTTCTGTATGCTATTATTAAATAAAGTATAACTTTTCTTTGGAAAAACATATTTTACATGTGAAGTGATTTGTATGTAGTACATATCAAAATCAATTAAGGAACAGGACATATATAGAACATAAGTGAAAGTAACAAAATTTTAGGTGTATACATAGGCTTACTATTTAATCATTTTGGCATTCAAGTAATTATGAAATGATAGTCACTTTAACAAGTGGAATTAATAAAATGCAATAAGGATATACACAAAAATAATCATGAATTGGCAATTAGTGTATAAAATATACTGAATACTTAGTGGAAATTAAATAACCAGATGCCCTATTTTTTTATTGATACAAGATTATGGAAGATGTATAAAATGGTCTTGGATATTTAAAATAAATTTGGTATTCTTAGCAAAGTTTTAAATTTGCCTATTCCTTTAAATGGTAATTGCCTCTTTACAAATGTGTCTGACAGACCTTGTTGAATGTGTGCATAAAAATGTGGATACAAAATGACGAAACAAATATTTTTAAATAACATATACTGTGTTAATACAATGAATACTATGTAACTTTTACAACCAATCAGGTAGATCTAATATACTTGCAGAAGAAATTACAAGGAATTAAAAAAAAGCAAACTATTTTATTTCACTTATGTACACAAGTACATAAACGTATTACATATGTAAATATTTTTGTATGTATCTGTTTAAAAACACTCCTCACTGCTAATCATGGTTCCTTCTTTGAAGGAATATACAGTTGCATTATTTTTTTAAAAATACGCTGAGTACATGACAGATTGATAATTAGTAAAAGAAAGATCAAAGAAATAGTGATATGAAGGCACATCACTAGTGATATTTTTGGAGGATCTAGTGTTTTCTTTTTATTTTTTTTTTCTTGTAAGGTAGTACAGAACAGGTAAGACTTTAACATTTAAAGCCAGAAACAGTAAAGTGTTAAAAAAAATAAGAATATACATAAATAATTAATGTAGATAAATAATATAATTTAATAGTGAAACATTTAGAAGCAGCTGATCTCTAATTAGTTAGCAAGATCATTAACCAAGTGGCCAAAAGTAAAATTGTCACAATGAGTGCCCTGTATTTGTTTCACTAGGATTATATATTACGTATGTTATTGTGCAGTTCATCATACATTTAGAGGCATCTGTTCCCACGATAAGAGAAGAAAGTGGCAACGGGAAACAGGGTTATAATGACTTTTGAATTTTAGCTGATGAATATCTAGAAAAAGAAAAAGTTTATATTAAGAACTTGTATGATTTTTCTGTTATTTCTAATGATGTGTGTTAAAAAAAAACTTTAAATAAGAATTGCTATCCCTAGAAAAACTATGTTCAGGTTTAACTCTGTGAATTTCAGCTTTTTTGCTAAATTCACTTCAAAATTCTACTGTGTTACCTATAGATCGCTTTTTAATAGTCCGAGAATAAAATCATTCGATCTGTGAATAAAGGGGGTTTGATTTTGTTCTTTCCAATCTTTATGCATTTTGTTATTTTTCTTGCATTATTGTCCTGGGTATGTGACCTACCTAAAATTTTGTATGGAACTGGTTATAGTAGGCATTCATATCTCTATAATCTCAGGGGGAAGGTTTTCAACATTTCACCACTAAATATGATATTTACTTAAGTTTGGTAAGTTTTTTTAAACGTTATAACTGAGTGGTAAATTTGTCATATGGTTTCTCTGTATCTATTATGATGGTGATGTTAACTCTCTCCTTTGCTTTGTTAAAGTAAGTTTCTTTCCAAAATGCTAATCCAGCAATAATTCGTGCTTGCATTCTACCCAGTTTATTCATAACCTTATATCATCGAAGGTTTTGTTTCTGTTTGTCAAACATAAGTTGTTTCTGTTTTTTTTTTTGGGGGGGGGTGGTGGTGGTTGGGCACTGTGGTTTCGTGAGGAATATAAATATTTGAATTTATTTTCATATAACTTACTTATCATTGTGGCATAAAATTTATAAAGGTCACATGAAACATCTGTGAATTGTTCCTACAGTTTTTATTATGTGGACGAGTTTGTAAAAGATTGTTGTTATTTTATTTTCATCATATAGAAAATTTATGATTTCAGGAATAGAATTCATTTGTATTTCATTTGTAAAAGTATTTTTCAATATATTGGCAATTTTTTATGAGCTGCAGGGCAATTGAGATTTCCTAGTTTTGTGATTTGTCAATCTCTGTTTTTCTTGGAACTTTTTCATTGTGTGAAATATCAAATTTATTAGTATAAATATTCCTATATAATTATGTATGTGCCTCCAGGATGTTGTGTGAGGATTTCCTTTACATTGCTGATATAAATTATACAGATTATTTTTCTTTGAACAGTCTTGCTAGGGACTTATCAATATTTTTAATCCTTTATGAAAATAAAAATTTTTAGATGATTTGTTCTTTTTGCTTTAAAATTAATATCTCTTACTAATCTTATATTGTTTTATTTGCCTTTGCTTCTGTCTTAGGTTTCCCATCCGTCTGCTTACATTACCCATCTGCTCTTGCTTGTTGTCCACTTTTTTGATTGGAACCCTTAACGTATTAATTATATTTATTTAAAATGTCCAGTCTGAGCATTCCAAAATATATGCCAAATCTGAATCTTATTTTAATGCTTTTGATGCTGACTCTTCAAACTGTTGTTTTATTTTATTTCTGAACTTTTAGCGTGCCTTGTATTGTTTAGTTGAAAGCCCAACATAATGTATTGGGTATCAGGAATTGAGGTAAAGAAGTCTTTAGTGTAAGGAGTTATGATTTTATCTTGCTGAGTGTTGGACTGCATCTACTGTTAGTTGTAGCTGTAAGTGTCATAGGTCAAAATTTTTTCCAGTGTCCTTGTTTGGACTCCCTGTTGTCTTTTAGTTTCCCTAGAGACTTAAATAAGGTTTGAGAAGTGCAGTTCTTTGCATTGTATTACCGTTGGTCCTAGCTGCAGCAGTGGCCTTCTGCTCCTGGGCTTTTGCTTCAGCAAGTTGTGATTCTGTGTATTTTCCTCTCTCCAGTACTTGGGGTAGCGTTTCACCCTGTAACATCATCAGTTGTATAATGGATTAAGAAGAGTTAATTTCCAGTTTGTTCAGCTCATTTCTCGTTGTGAGGATTAGAGTGACAACTTCCAAGCACCTTACATGTCTCCTAGGATCTAGAGGTCTTTGTTTCATTTCAACCAATTTTTATTATTAAATTACTGCTCTTTTTGTTCAATACCTTGAAATATATTATCAGATTATAAATATACAGGATTTCCATTTTGCATTTATTGCTATAGATGTCCCTTTACGGCATAACTGGTTCATCTTACACTTTATATGGGATTCATTGGAATATAATTGTATTTCAATAAAATTTTC
>NW_007740039.1:4938-6279 GCF_000696425.1 Galeopterus variegatus
AAAAAAAAAAAAAAAAAAAAGCCCGTGAAAACTGCAATTAAGGGATTACAGGAATCTTTTTTTGAACTTTTCGAAGTAGTCTCTCATGTATAAATAAGTATATAGATGTATACACACATACATATGTTCATTTATTTGTGAAACTATCAATAAAAGCCAGGCCATTTGTGTATTCATCCCTCCACTTCAGTTTCCTTGTGCAATTTGATATTTCCTGCTGTTCCTCTGCCATAACCCTGTCTTCTCATATAAGGTGTACACTGTTTACAAGTGTTTGTATGATGGAAATTTTTATTTTATTGTATAAACATGAAGACATGGTATGGCTGTTTTAGAACATTTTAATGTTTTTGCGTATTTTTGAGTATTTTATACCCTACATAGATTACTAGCAGTGTATGAGAGTTACATTTGTGCTCTATTCTTGTTAGCACTTGTTATGGTCATTATTTTAAAATGCAGATAGGTGTTCAGTGCTATATAGTGTCACCCTACTTAGTTTCTTGGGTCTTCAATATCCTCCTTTGACTTAGGATACTATGGGGAGGGAGAGGTATTAAATTTGGCAAAAGTCACTGGGACTTTTCATCTTGTGATAATCCTAGATTCACTTGCAGATGTAGAACTGATACAGAGACATTTCATGAATAGTGTATCCAGTTCCAGCCAGTTTTATCATCTTACAGTAGCATAGTGCAATATTTCCACCAGGTTATTAACACCGATCCAGCCAGGATAAAGTATGTTTGACTTATCTGAAGCATCTTTGTGTTGCACTTTACAAATCCACCCATATCCCACCACTCCAGCCCCCACCTCCCTCCAATCCCTGATTTCCAGGAACCAATAATCTGTTCTTCATCATATATGTATGTGTGTGCGCATGTGTGTACATGAATGATTCATTTCAACAATGTTGTATAGTAGAATAATACTGTATGGCACCTTAGTATTTCTTTTATTTCATTGCGTAATTTGCGGGAGATTTATGCAGGTTTTTTCATGTATCAGTAGATTGTTCCTTATTCTTGCTAAACAGTACTTCCTGATATGGATGTACCACATTTAGTTTAACCATTTACACTTCTATGGACTTCAGGTTGTTTCCAGGTTTAGGCAATACAGATAAATCTACTATGCAATTAAGAAAAATAACGAAGAGAAGAAAAAAAAGAGATAAATAGAGAATAGAATAGTGATTACCAAAGCCCAGGAAAGTGAGTGGATGGGGGGGGGGGGCCAGGGAAAGGTTGGAAGACCAGAAAAAAGTAACAAAGTAAAAGTTAAAAAAAAAAAAAAGTTTTGGGGGGCTGGGGGGAAAAATTAAAAAAAATTTTTTTT
>NW_007740039.1:6289-13853 GCF_000696425.1 Galeopterus variegatus
GGGGGGGGGGGGTCAGGGAAAGGTTGGTAGACCAGTACAAAGTTACAAAGTTACAGTTACATAGAAGAATAAGTTCTGGTGCTCTAGGGTGATTATAGCTAATAATATTGTGTTATATATCTGAAAATAGCTAGAAAAGAGGATCTTGAATGTTATATCCACAAAGAAATGATAACTGTTTAGATGATAGATATGCTAATTATTCTAATTAGACATTATACAATAAAAGCATATATTGAGACAAAAGAACTGTACCCCATAAACGTATAGAATGAAAACAACAAACTTCAAAAAATTAAAAATTTAAAAAATTTGCGATGAGCATTTGAGTGCAAGTTTCCACGTGAACAAAAGTCTTCATTTCTCTTGGATAAATGCCCTAGACTTTAATTGCTGCATTGTATGATATTTGCAAGTTTAGTTTCTTTATTTTTAAAGAACCAGACTGTTTTCCATAATGAGATATTTTACATTCCCACAGCAATGTGCTAGTGATCCGGACTGCCTACAGCCTTCTCAGTCTTTGGTGATGTCACTATTTGAAAAAAAAAAAAAAAATTAGTAATTCCGATATACGTGCAATGATAGCTCACTGCGGTTTTCATTTGTATTTATATGGTGGTTGTGATGTTGAGCATCCTTTCACTGTCTATTTCGTTTTAAATTTTTTTTCTTACCACGTTTTTGTAGTGGTTATGATTATTCATGATATACAGAGCTGATTGTCACCACTTGTGCCACAGATGTGATGGCCAGGAGCATCCTTTCATTTTCATTTGCAATGTGTACATCCTCTTTAGTGAAGTTTCTGTTTATGTCTTGTTCTCATTTTCAAATTGGATTGTTCATTTCATACTGTCGGGTTTTGTGAGTTCTTTATATATTCTAGACAGAAGTCTGTTCTTGGCGTATGGCATGAAAATATTTTCTTCCAGTCTGCAGTTTGTCTTTTCATATTTTTAGCACAGGATAAATATATTTGAATAGCAAAAGACTTTGGTTTCTGCTGTGAAGTTTCTGTTTATGTCTTTTTCTCATTTTCAAATTGGATTGTTCCTTTTATACTGTCGAGGTTTGAGAGTTCTTTATATATTCTAGATACAAGTCTGTTCTTGGCGTATGGCATGAAATATTTTCTTCCAATCTGAAGTTTGTCTTTTCATGCTTTTGGCACAGGATAAAAGTGAATAGCAAAAGTCTTCAGGTTTCTTGGAGCCTAATTTCTTAGTGTTTCCCTTTATGGATCATGCTTTTGGTATCAAGCCTAAGGATTTTCGTTGTTCTGTATTCCAGAGATTTCCTTTTCTTATTTTTTAATTACGTTTAACAGTTAATTCTATGATCCATTATGAGTGAATTTCTGTATAAGCTGTGAGGTTTAGATCAAGGTTCATGTATTTGCTTCTGGATATCTTATTGTTCCAGAACTATTTGTTGAAAGATTATGCTTTCCTCTGTGGATTTCCCTTTCCAGCTTGACCAGAAATCAGCTGGCCTTGCCATGGGGCCATTTTGGGTTGTCCTTCCATTCTTTTGATCTATATGTTTATCCATTCACCAATACCACACTTTGTTGATTGTTGTAGCTATAAAATACATTTTGAAATTGAGTGCTGTGATTCCTCTATCTTTATTTTTAATTTGAAATTTATCTATACTCATTTCTTTGCATTTGCATTTTTATTTGACCTACCCTATCTGCATGTAAAAATAAAAATCTTGTTATGGTTTTGTTAGGAACTTACTAAACCAATATATCAATTTGAGGAATATTGTAATGTTACTGTGTTCAGTCTTCTCATCAACAAACATGGTACGTCTCTGCATTTGTTTAGATCTACTTTGATTTTTTTTATCAGCATCATGAAGTTTTCATCATATAAGGTCTACACATGTTTAATCTGATATATACCAAAGTGCTTTTTTTTCAGCAATCATAAATTTTATTATATTTTTAATATTAGTGTATATATATATTCATTGCTAGTGTACATAAATACAGTTGATTTTGTAAGGTTATCTTGTTCTGTGCCCCTGATGAATTGAGTCATTACTTCTAGGAGGTTTTTTTTTAGATTCCTTATGATTTTCTATGTAGACATCATGCCCTCTGCAAATAGGGCCAATTTTATGTATGCCTATTATATATATATTTTTTTCCTTTACCGCCCTAACTTCCTTTCCATCACTGTGTTGCATAAGAGTAGAGAGAGTATACGTACCCTCCCTATTTCCTGAGGGAAAGCATTCAGTTTTTCACAGTTTAGCATAATGTTAGCTATAGGTTTTTCTAGATGCTCTTTATGAAGTCTGAAAAGTTTTTCTCTGCTCCTGTTTTTATGACGGTATTTTAAAAAATTATAAACGTGTGTTGACTTTTTGTCAACTGCTTTTCTTCATCAATTGATACAATCATATTAACTTGGTTAGAGGGTGATGTTATAACACCAAAATTAGGGTTCGAATCCTCATGCTGGCCAGCCGCAGAAAAATAAATAAATAAATAAATAAATTGTTAATACAAAACTTTGGTAAACAGAGAATGAATTGGGCACATATTATATTCTGGATTTCCACAAATAAAATATTAGATTTAGATTCCCTAATGAAATAATTCATTTCCTTTATATGGCTTAACGTTTACTGTGTTGCTTAGAACATGATGTTGTAACACCAAGGTGAAGGGTTTGGATACACAAAACAGCCAGTTGCCAAAAAAAATCTATATATCTATATATCTGTATGTCTATATATACACTATCATGTAAGTATTTTTTTCTTTAGCCCATTATTATGGTAGATTACATTCATTGGTTTTCAAATATGGACTCAATCTGGTGTCACTGGAATTAAAGCAACTTAGTCATATTTTATAATATTTTTATATATGGCTGAATTCTATTTGTTAATATTTCATTAAGGATTTTGTGTCTATATTCAAGGGATATTGGTCTGTATTTTTGTTTTTTCTGTAATGTTTCTGCTTTTATCAAAGTAATAGTGCTTTCAGTAAATGAATTGAGAAGTGTTTTATTTTCTCTTTATTCATTTTCTGTATCTGTTTTCTGTTTTAAATTTTGAAATGTTGCATTTGCATCTATTTGAGTGGATATTCTAATTTTCCTTGATAATTCTTCTTTGACCCATGGGTTACATATAAAGTATATTGTTCACATTGCAAAGTTTTGGAGTTTTTCCTTTATGTTTTTGGTGGTTTCAGCTGGCTTACATTGTGATGGGAGAACAAACTCTGTATGTTTTCTGTTCTTTTAAATTTGTTGAGATTTGTTTTCTGTCCCAGGATATGTTCCTTCTTGGTGTATGATTTGTAGAAATTTGAAAATTATGGAATTTTGCTGCTTTTGAGAGAAGCGTTCAATTATTATCAATTAGAACCATTTGGTTCACAGTGTTTTTAAGATATTCTATATTTTTACTGAATCCGCCCAGTTGTTCTATGAATTATTGTGAAAGGGAAGCAGTAATCCCTAGATTCTTCTATTTCTCCCATTAGGTCTATCAGTTTAGTTCACATACTTTGCCGATAGGTTATTTAGAGTGTATGCACTTAGGATGGCTATGTGTAATTAGTGAATTAAAATTTCAATCCTTATATAATGCTCTTTGTTTCTGAGAATTTTCTTTGCTCTGAATTCTGTTATGTGACATTAAGAAAGCTATTTTATGCTGGCTTTTATTTATCATTGGCATGATACATATTTTCCCATCTTTTTACTTTCAGTCTGCCTGTATCATTGTATTTAAAGTGTTTTTTGTAGACATCCAATAGTTGAGGAATGTTTTTTTTTTTATTCTACTTAGCCAGTGTCTGTCTCTTAACTGTTATGTGTGCACCATTTACATTTATGTTATTATTAATGTGTTATTGCTCAAGGCTGCCATTTATTTATTTTTCTCTTCATTGTCTCTTTTTGTCTCCCTTTTTGTCTCATCTTTTTGTCTCTGTTTTCCATTTTCTGCCTTCCTTTAATCTGTTTTAAAAGTCACTTTTAGTCAGTTCGGGCCGCCATAACCAAATACCATAGACTAGGTGACTTATGCAACAGAACTTTACTTCTGTGAGTTCTGGAGGCTGGGAAGCCAAGATCTAAGAGGCACCATGGCTGGATTGTGGTGAGGACCCTCTTCCTGGGTTGCAGAGAACTGCCTTCTCACTGTTGTGTGGCATGCTCTCTATTTATATCCTTCCAGGGTGAATGTTCCAGCTGTCTATTGAGACATCCATGACAACATTGGGGGAAGTCTCGGGTGACTGCTTACAGCCCAGAAAGTGTGAATTCTAGATTCTCAATTGGCCTTTGCAGGCATGGGTGAGGATAGTGTTTGGCTTTTGTTATGTGGCTGTTGTCTAAAAGTTTTCAGGCATGGGTAAGGATAGAGTTTGGCTGTAGTCATGTGGCTACTGTCTAAAAGTGTTCCGTAATGTCAGACTGTCCATTTTCTTGCACTTTGTTTAAGAAAGCAAGGTTTTGTTGGCTTTTCGTTTGTTTGTTTTGTCACACACTCTGGCATTTCTGGGTTGCCGGAATCGTCAGCTACAGCTCTGCGATGTATAAGGCAAAATTAAACGAAACCTAAACCAAATGAAGAAAGAGAAACAAACAAACAGCAATACGGAAATATGGAAAAATATGGAAAATAACATCATGTTGTTTTTTGGGGTCATAAGTTCCCTAACCAACCTCACATTTTATCTCCATCTTTCCAAGCCTTCAGATGTTTGTTTTATATATAACATCAATATTTTAAGTGCTACCTAGAGCGAAAATTAGGAAAGGTGTGTCTACTCCATTTTCTCACACACAGACATTCAAGAATATTTTTAGACAATGATCGTAATAAACAGTGGATTTCTTTCTGCCCATCATTTCTTTAATTTCTTTCAAACTAATTATTTCGTTCATCCCATAAATGTTCGTTCAGTTTCCATCATGTCTCTGGTGTGGATTATGTGCTGCATTTTTTTTTTTTTATTGTGAGAGCCCTGTGGGAAAGCAAATAATTAAATGTGGAATAAATAATAGCAGATAAATTTTGTGGTAATTTTTTATGTAGTGCTAGTAACTAGAATATTACTGTATATTTTTGTGTTACTTTTAGTGGTTTCTCAAGGGATTGATGTTTGAATTCTTTACTTATTTTCTAGTTAGAGTTAGATAGTATTGCTTCTTGTAGTAGACAGTACTGTTGTGCTTTGGCAAAATTTCTTTTAAGTGTAAAATTATTTACATAAATATACAAAAGAATTAGGTACAATGCAATATATAGAAGATAAGTAAAAGCATTGATGGTTTATGCATGTATGTAATGCTATCTATATATGACTGTCTTATGTGTGTATATATATAAATGTACATAGACTTCATGTATAATAATTTCGGTAATCAAATAATTATAAACTGATAGAGTTCTTAAAATTGGGATTAGTATTATCCTTCAAAGGATATACAAAAATAAATTTAAATGGGCAACTGCCTATTAGTTAGGCTCTATACTTAGTATAAATTAACTTAGTATAAATTAACCTTCAGTAATACATAGTAATTCACCTTCCAGAACTATATGTGGCACAGCATTAAAGTATGGGCCCCAAAATTCAAAAATATTTTTTGATACATTGTGCCGTGTCTATACTATCTGTACTATGAAGCTTTTAAAACCAATTAGGTGTATGTTAAGTACTTTAAAAAATACGTTCTCAAGGTATGTTGCTAATATGGGAAGCAAATTATAATTTACATTGAGATATCTGTACAATTAGTAAATATATTACTCATGTAAATATATGTATATGTTTACACCAGTTTAATATGCATACTTTATAGCTAATCATAATTACTTCCTAAAACAGTGATGTATCACAGGTTTTGAAACTTTTACACTGAATAGATGCCATATTTATATACAGAATAAACTATACATATAATAACATATATAAAAGCACCATGGTGATGACATTTCCTAATTTTTTAAAAACCTGAACTTTGCTTTGTTATGTTAATGTAGTACAGAATGAGATAGGAAGTGAGGCAAAAGTTAGAGGATTCAGAAAAGGAAAAAAAAGGAGTTAGAAAGGAAAAATAATTAAAATAAGAACAAATTTAATTGAACCATAAAGTTGAACTTCCAGTCAGGTAAGATCATGAGACAAGAGGCCATTTGTGAAATGGTCACAAAGAATCATCTTTTTATCGTTCCACTAGAATTATACACTGTCAATTGTGTAGTAAACTTTCTCATATTTCAGGGTCTCATTTACCACGATAGCAGAAAAAATGACAACATTAACAGGGGTTAAACCTTGTCAAGTTTTATTCGAAAAAGCAATAAAAATGTGACCTTGTAGTGTAGGGTTTTCTACTGTTTCCTATGATGTGTAAAAACAGGTTAGTAACAATTGCTTCTCTTGGAAATATGTGCTAATATTTAATTTTATTTAATCAAGCAGTCGTGCTAAATTTACCGATTGTTTCCACTGCGTGTCCTCAGGGAGAAGTTTTCAATATTTGACGACTAAGTATATTTGCTGCCGTTTCTGTGCTGTGTCTTTTCTGTGATTGGATGCTAAATCTGGTCATATCGTTTCTCTATTGTGATAGAGACATAATGTTGCTCTTTGTGTGTTACAGTTGTCTCATACCAAAATTTTTATCTGATTTGAATGTATTCTTGGATATACCCATAATGATTATGGTACATGAATAATGGAAGTAGCCTTGGGTACTGTTTGTCAAACATAAGTTGTGTTTTGGGAGAGGAGTAATTGGGTGTTGGGAAGTACCAGGGATTTGATGAAGGATACACACCATTGATTTTCATTTTTGTTATCATTTTGACGTAAAGTTGATATGGTTCTCACAATGCATTTGTGGGTAGCACCTTTACAGTTTCTATTATGTGGAAAGTCATGTGCAAATATGATGTTATTTCTTTTACTGTTATATGGATAAGATCATGAATTCAGACACCATGCTGTATGCATTACTGTTCAAGGCTTTGTATAGGCAGGTGTGTGTGTGTGTGTGTGTGTGTGTGTGTGTGTGTGTGTGTGTGTGTATGTATGTGTGTGTGTGTGTATATAAATATATATAGTTGGATGAGGATGAAGGAAAAGGATGGTTGGATCGCATGAAGCATGAACCTTCTTGTTATATCAGAATATGTCAAAGACTTTTGCAAAGTGGGTGTACCATTTTATATCCTACCAACAGTCTCAGTTTCTCTGTTCTCTTATCAGCACTTGTAGTGGCCATTGTTTTTTCCTGTATGTCATCTAATAAGTGTGCGATGGTTTCTCACCATTTATCTAAATTGCATAGGTGTAATCAAGTCATAGATCTTTCAGTAATAGATCTGTACAGTAAATGGAAATATATATATATTTTTTTGTCTTTTTTCGTGTCCGGCAACGGATCGCAACCCTCAGTGTCGCGCCCGTACCAGACCGGGACCGGCAACGGGATCGCAACCCTCGGTGCTGCATCCGCACCTCACTCAGCCAGTGAGCAGGAACCGGTCTGTATGTGGGATCTGAACCCACGGC
>NW_007740039.1:14841-15817 GCF_000696425.1 Galeopterus variegatus
AGATAGATAGATAGATAGATAGATAGATAGATAGATAGATAGATAGATAGATATACACACAAATATAAGTATATGTATACTTATCACAATCTGGTGTCATTATTTTACAATATGTAGTGATGTGTTAAAAACCTTATCTCCTATTACATCTCTTTACCTGCCGACTATTTTTAATATAATTGTCTTAAACACTTCTTCTTCATACTTTGATGTCCACATAAGAAAATGTTATAATTTTTACTTATAATGAAAAACCTAATTTAGAAATCTCAAGAAGAGAAAGTTTGTTTACTGCATTCACATGTCTTTTGCTCACCTTTTCTGATGTTCCAAGTTTTCTGACTATATTATTTGTTTCTGTTTAGAGCATTTCCTTTAGTTATTATTTTAGGGTAGTTGTACTGGCAGTAAGTTCTCTTAGTGTTCCTTAATCGAAGAATGTCTTGGTTTTCACTTGATTCCTGAGGATATTTTCACTGGGTTTAGAATTTCACAGTTCTTTTCTTTCATCACTTGAAAAATGTGGCACATTCTACCAGCTTTCCTGGGATTTGATGATAAATTCAACATAATTTGAATGTTCTTGTATTTTTTTTCTCTATAGGTAAGATGCCATTTCTCTATTGCTGATGTCAATAATTTTTTGTGTGTTTAGATTTCAGAAATTTGATCATGATGTATCTTAGTCTGGAATTCTTCAGGTTTATCCTGAGAGAATTTTGTTAAGGCCTTTTACGTATAGATTTTGTTTGACAAATTGGGACGTTTTCAGGCATCATTTTTAATAGGATTCTGAGTACTATACTCTGTCCACTCCTTAAGGGATTCTAGTGACAGGAATGTTAGAACCTTTGTTATTGACGCACAGGTCTGTGAGACTTTATTCTCCTGCCCAGCCCCTTACTCATATTTCCATTCTGTTTCCTGACTGGGTAATTACTCCTTTTCTGCCTTCAGTATCAATGATTATTTCCTT
>NW_007740039.1:17135-28400 GCF_000696425.1 Galeopterus variegatus
TGCCAGGTGATTGTAGAAGTCCAGGTTCAACCCTTGGCCTCCATTGACTCCTGAGTGGGGGTGTTCCTCATTACTCCTGGGTAGGGTTGGAAGTTCTGTCCCCCCACTAGGCTTCCACTAAGAGTGGCAGGTCACAACTCCTCATGGGCATACTACTCACACCATATAGAGTGACGTCTTTATCATGGGCTGTGGTGAAATCTGTTACACTTCCCTGAGCTTCCTGTGACGGCCCTTCAGCAAGAAGTGGAGCAGTATATCATTAATTCCGAGGGAATAGAAGTCCAGACTTCCTACCTGCTCTCCATTAACACTGTGGTGTGGTGGAGGGTGCACTCTTTACTAACAGCAAGCATGAACGTACCAGCTTGCCACTGCACCGCTATGGATCCCATGTGATGGTGATTTGAGTTAACTAGCTACAAACAGCCTTGTCAGGGTGGACCTTTGATAACATAGTTAAAGATGGGAACTCTATTTTGTTGTGATGTTTTGCTTGAACATAGTAGTTAACTCTACTCAGTTATGAATTAAATAAATAATAGTAAATAATCGTGTATTTATTCACATATTTTACTTAATCTTTACTTAAACTTCTTCACTTCTTCCTGCAGTTCTTCGTTTGCACCAGGAGAGATAACTCTACCCTCACTCTGAATGACTTCCTTTAGCATTACTTCTTTTACAGTTTTCCCAGTGGTAAATTGTCTCAAGTTTGGTTGTTTTTTATTTCAGTCTCAGTGAAAGCATAATTTTTGTACATATGGAATTCTCAATTGACAGTTTTACTTGTTCCTTCAGCATTGGAAAGATGGTGCTATATTTGTCCTGTTCTCTACTATAACCACTAATTTTATTTTCTTATCTTTCATATAGTATTGATTTCTTGTAAAGTTTATACAAGTCTCATAATATAATTGAGAAGCAGTTCTTGTATCTGGAAAAAATTATGCATGATTGCGGTTCTTTTTCTATTATATGGAAAACAGCAAGTCTTCAGGCACCAGGGTGTAGAATAGAATCACTGGTAGGAAAGATTTAATTACAGATGCAATTTCTCAAATCGATGGAAGATTGTTGAGACTTCCTAAATTTTTCTCTGATTTCATTTTTTTTTACAGAATTTACTGATTTCATGTAACTTGAATTTTATCAGAATAAGTTTGCTTAAAATATTATGTGTACGTCTCAAGGATCTGGACAGATAAGTCTTCATTCCTGGTAATACTGTCTAGTTTTTGTGTTGATAAGTTTCTCAAGGGTTCATCATTTTTAAATCTATTACAGAAACGAAAAACAACAAAAGTAACATCTAAAAATAACTTATGGATTTGTTGATTCTGCATTTTATAACTGAAAATATTTCATCCATTGATAATAAGTTTGTTTTTCATACTTTTTTAGATTAAAATTACTGTGTAATTTTCAAATAATTGAGCTTGATTATCAGATTTATAAATTTTATTACATCCTTTTTGATTTTAATGATCTAAAATTTCTTTGTGACACATATTTGGTGCGTACTGCACATTTTGAACAATTCTTTGAGGTATAATTGATTTAAAATAAACCACACAATGTTAAAGTAATCAAAAAAGTTTAAAGACCTTCATGTGTTAATGAAACTGTCATCACAATCAAGGTAATGTAAATATCCTCTCCTCTTCCACCAAAAATCCTTATGGACCTCATATTGCTCCCCTCTCATCCTGTCCCAGCCCTCCACCCTTTCCTGTGTTATGGATATTCTTGAAGGTGGCTTTGTATGGATGTCAAATTTTATTTATTTATTTTTTTTAATTTCAAGGAACCGAATGACTAGATCACATGATAGTTGTGCCTTTCAGTTACTTTAGAATTTGTGTAAATGTTCTGCAGTGAACATACTGTGTTAAACCCTACCAGCAGTGTAAAAGAGTTACCTTTGATTAAGTACTTCTCAGCACTTATTATGGTTAGTATTTTTCATTGTTTCCCATTTAACACATTTGTACTGGTATCTCATTGTTGCTGTAAAGTGTGTGGGAATCACCAAGTCTTAGTTCTTTCTGTTCCAGACATCCTCATTATATGGAAAAATTGGATGCCAAGCCTGATGCTAATCCCTTCCCACCCCATTCGCTTTCTGCATGTGTGGGTACTTTTGATTGCAGGCTGGATTTTCTGTTTGAAATAGTGTAGAGGTAACTGGAGTTTCTGGGTGATTTTTTCATTCTCTGCCATACATTTGCATTTGACAGGCAGTTAGGGTGGGGACAGTTAATTGCACTGCAGTCAGATATTGAGTCCTTTTTAAGCTGGATCTCGAGCTTTGTGTGGAGTTTTCTATTTTAGGTTTATAGTGCCCTTTGGACATAACCCCTTGGGGATGCCAAATGAACCCTTGGTTTGTTTTCTCTAATTCGTTTCTTCTGTGAACTGTCAGGTTTAACCTGTGTCCTCTTGGTTGGGTGAGACTGCCAGAAGTCTTTCTCAGCTGCTTAGCTGCTCAGCTCCAACTTTCTGCTGAAGCCTCCTGGATCGTCACTCACATCCTTGGAATCAGCAAAAGCCTTCAAGGGAGAAGCAGTAACAAATGTGAGTGGTTCTCGTGACAAAGGCTTCTCTCCTAATTGTGATTCTGTCTTTTTGAATGCTTTCTTCCTTTGATTTGTGGTGCCTTCAAACAATATCTTTAATATCTTCCAGCTTTCCTAGTTATTCTCGGTTGGATGGTTGAGCTGAAAAGGCTGGCGTGGTATTAGAGCAAGATTTTTTATCTCTACAAATACTAGTTATTGAAATACTTTTGAATCTGCACTTTTTATTTCTTTTATAGAAAGTTAATTCAGTCTATATGTCCATAAGATAAACAATTGCTGTTAAGGCAAATGATCTTCCTGAAGAGTGAATTTCTTTATTAACATTATAGATAATTATTCAAGTTAATTTTTTTATAGATTCAATAAATTTTCTTTAAGTTTTTAGCATTCACCAGGTATGAGTCATATGATGCAAGTACTTTCATTGAGGTACAGTCTGTTAGGAAACAAAAACAGTAAATAATGAGTATACTAAAGGGATAAGTTTGGGGGATTGAATTATACAGCCACAGAAACCAGATTACTACCTACACCGTGAGGAATTGGTGCTCTAGGGATTGGCATATCAACCTTTATCTTACCCTATTGTACTTCTAGTTATGTTTGTAGCACTTCATGTAAATATACCCTGATGTCTTAGTCCTTTCTTTTAATCCTTTTTACTTTGTGGTCTTTTTGTCATATATTTTACGTATACGATACAGTTTTTTCAGTTTTTGATTTATACATTGAAATGCATGTTAAAAACAATAGAAAAATTGTCTTATATTTCCCCATACATTTTATTTTATTTATGAGTAGTAGACTTTCCTTCATAGCAGTTTTAGGTTTGCAGAAAAATCGAGCAGAAAATACCACCCTACACACATACAGATTTTATCTTATTATTAATATCCAGCATTGCTGTTACAGTTATGAACCAATATTGATACGCTATTACTAAGTGAAGTTTACATTAGGATTCCCTCCCTGTGTTGTATAGTTCTATGGGTTTTGCTAAATGCATAATGTCATGTATTCACTATTAGAGTATCATACAGAATAGTTTCACTGCCCTAATAAGCCTCTGTTTTCCACCTATTCATCGGTGCATCTCTCTCTCTCCTTGATACCCTGGTAAGCACTGGTATTTTTTTTTTCCTGTTATCTCAAACATTTATTGTTTCTTTGTGTTGGGTGCATTCAAGATGCTCTTTTCCAGCTGATTGAATGTATACTATAAATTGTTGTCAATTACAGTCACCCTAAAGTGCTATAGAACACTAAATCCTATCCTTCCTACCTAGCTCTAATTTTGTATTTGTTAATCACCTCTCACTCTCCCCTACCATTTTATCCTTCTGCTAAAAATTTGTTGCTTTGCCCCCCGGATTTGTCAACCCACTTCCCCTGAGTGACAGAGCCACAAAGGATTACTCAAAGCCCATCTCTTCTGAGCAGTGAGAAGTGCTGAAGTGGTTAACTTCCCCAGAACCCTTAAGCGAGAGGCAACCCTTCCTTAGGAAATTAACCCAGAATTGAGGTTCTCTTCCTGCATTTATTTTCCAGAGCAGGAAGTTACAGGAGGAGAACAAAGGTGGGTTTATAGTTTAACAATATAGGCTGGTAACTTTCAGTGAAACAAGTCAGATGACATTCCCTTAGACAATTAAGTGATCCACCACCAAAAGCTTGATCTTAGCAAACATTCCTTCTCCTTCCAAGCTATTTTCCTGTATCTTCACATAACAATCAGTAACCCGTCCGTCCTTGAGCCAGCAGCCTTGCTGTGCCACAAATCTTTATCTTACAGCAAAGACTTTACAGTCTGAGGAAAATATCCAGTCCACTGCAAGGTCAATATTTGATACTGCACAGCTTTAGAAAACCAGGACTTCTGAAGAATATTTGTTTTAAGAATCCTCTACAAAGATTCAACATGGTAATCTCTGGTAAGCACCATTCTTATGTCTACTTACCCACAATCACCTTTTTTTGCTTCCAGATATGAATGGGAACATGGAGTATTTCTCTTTCTGCTCCTGGCTTATTTCACTTAACATAATATCAACCAAGTTCACACATGTTGCTGCACATGTCAGGATTAAATTCTTTTTAATGGCTAAATAGTATTGTGTGTTTACATACCACATTTTCTTTATCCATTCATCTGTGGATAGATACTTAGGTTGATTCCATATTTTTGTGATTATAAATAGTGCTGCAATAAAAAAGAGTGTGCACACATCTCTCCGATATACTGATTTCCTTTCCTTTGTTTCAATGTATATCCAGTAGTGGGACTGTTGGATCACATTTTAATTCTATTATTAGCTTTTTGAGAAACCTCCATCTTGTTTTCCATAAAGGCTGTATTAATTTGCATTCCCACCAACAGTGTGTAAGAATTCCACTTTCCGTGCATCCTCGTCTGCCTTTGGTATTTTCTGTCTTTTTAATGTTAGCCACTCTAACTGTAATGACATGATATTGCAATGTAGTTTTGATTTGCATTTCCCTGAAGATTACTGATGTTGAGCATTGTTTCCTATACCTCTTGGCCACATATATGTCTTCTTCTGAAACATGTCTATTCAGCTCATGTGCCCATATTTTAATCGGATTATTAGTTTTCTTGTTTTTTGCTGTTGTTTGAGTTCTTTTTACATTCTGGATATTAATCCTTTGTAGGATGCATAGCTTGCAAATACTTTCTCCCATTCTGCAGGTTGTCTCTGTTGATTTCTTTTCTCTGCTGTGCAGAAGCTGTTTAGTTTGATGTAATCTCATTTGTCTGTTTCTTGGGGTTTTTATTTCTTTTGTTGTCTGTACATTTGAGGTCTTGTTCATAAAGTCTTTTCCCAGACCAACATTCTGAAGCATTTCCTCTATGTTTAATAAAAGTAGTTTCATAGTCTTGGGTCTTACATTTAAGCCTTTTATTCATTTTGAGTTTATTTTGCATATAGTGAGAGATAGGGTTTAATATCAATCTTCTGCATATGGGTATCTGTTTTCCCAGCACCATTTATTGAAGTGACTGTCCTTTCCCTAATGAATATTCATAGGGTCTTTGTCCAAAATCAGTTTTGAATTGATCATCATACACTGTACACAACTACTGGTAGTCAACTCTGAACCCCATAAATATGTAAGAAAACAAATAATAATAAGAAGTAATCATTTCTGGGACACATATAATTTGTGATGTGCAACAGAAAAAAATTACTCAAGATTTTTTAAAAATTATCAATAAATTATTTTATAATCTGAAATAAGAATAGAGAAAACCAGTTGGCTGTAAATATGTGGCTTTATTTCTGGGTTCTCTATTCTGTTTTATTAGTTTCTAGTCTTTTTTTATGCCAGTATCATGATGTTTTGGTTTCTATAATTTTTCAGTATATTTTGAAGTCAGGTACTGTGGTGCTTCCAGCTTTGTTCCCTTTTCTCAGGTTTAATTTGGCTATTAGGGTTTTTTTGTGGTTTCAAAAGAATTATAGTAATGTTTTTTCTGTTTTGTGTGAAGAATGTCACTGGCACTTTGATAGGGATTGATTTGAATCTATAGGCAGCTTTTGGTAGTGTGGTATTTTTCACATTATTGATTCTTCCAGCCCGTGAATGTGGAATGTCCATATCTCACCATTTCTTCATGTCTTCAATTTCTGTCCTCTGTGTTTTATAGTTTTTCTTGTGCAGATATGTCAGTCCCTTGGTAAAATTTACATTTAGGTAGTTTATGTTTTTTGTAGCTGCTGTAAATGGGATTGTTTTCTTGATATCTTTTTCAGGTTGCTCATTGTTGGTGTGTAGAAACTACTGATTTTTGTATATTCATTTGTATCCTGCAACTATACTGAATTCATTTATCAGTTTTAAGAGTTTTGGCTGGAGCTTTTAGGATTTTCTACATATAAGATCATGTCATCTGCAAACAGGGACAATTTGACTTCCTCCTTTACAATTTGCATGACCTTTATTTCTTTCTCTTGCCTAATTGCTCCAGTGCTGTATTATGAGCGGTGAGAGTGGGCATCCTTCTTTGAGGAAAAACTTTCAGCTTTTCCACATTGGTGTGATATTAAGTGTGGGTGTGTCATATGTAGCCTTGATTGTGTTGAAGTATGTTCTTTCTCTACCCAGTTTGTTGGGCTTTTTGTGAGAATGTCAAGTTTTTCGATTTGCATTTGTTTAACCACCCCTTTGATTTTAACTAAAGTATAATTGATTATACATATTTTGGGGGTACAATCCCACTTCGGGGAATATACCCAAAGACGGAAAATCGTGTTGAAGGGATACCTACACTCCCATGTTCATCACAGCTTTATTTACAATAGCCAAAATGCGGAACCAACCTAAATGTTGAACCATTCTTGCATCCTTGGGATCAATCCTTAAACAGACGAGAATAAAAACAGGAAAAGAAAACTATAGGCCAATATCCTGATGAAAAAAGGTGCAAAAATTTTCAACAAAACACTAGCAAACTGAATCAAGTAGCCCTTTAAAAAGATCACTGGCCACGTATTTTCACATCTTCTTTTTTGTGTGTGCGCTCTTCATTATTTTCCTTAATTTTTAATTTGCATGAAGTGTTGTTTCACTTTAGTGTGAAGAACTTGCTACAGTATTCCTTGCCTTACAGGTTATCCAGCAGCAAATTGTCTCAGGTTTGATCGTGTTGAGGTTTCTTATGTCATTCTCAGTTTGGAAGGATAATTTTGCTGGATTTAGAATTTTGAATTGACAATCTTATTTTTTCTTTAGCATTGGAAAGTTGCTGGTCTATTTTTCTCCAGTTCTCCGTGGATAATCTTGAGAAAGCAGCCATTGTTTACAACATTATTCCCAGATAGGGAGGCAATTTATTTATATTTCTCTGGCACATTTAATTTTATTATTTGTCTTTTAGCTGTTTAAGTATGACATTCCATCTGCATATCTATTTTGATTTTTTGGTTCCACTAATCTGGGATCTGTAATTAGAACATATTTTTTAAAAGTTGGGAATTTTTGACCTTTTTTCTATAAATCATATGTTTTTTTTTCCCTGATCCATTACTCTTCCTACTCATATTGGACTCTGATTAAAGTGTATGTTTAATGATTGAATATTATCTGACAGGTTGCGGTACTCTTCCCACAGTCAATTGGCACTGCAAGACCTCTGCTATTTCCATTCCTCTTTTAGCCTCACATCCACTTTCTGCTATGCCTTGATGAATCTTGTGCACATGCTCAGCCCAGGCCTTGACCAAGGACCTATTGTTAACTTCCACACATAGTACTGCCTTGAACCTGTGAACAGCTCCCTCATCTAGATTGTCGTACCAGGTAAATCTCAACTGCACAGCAGCCTCGACTTTTAATCTCTGTTTCATCAGCTTAACAAGTCTGCCATACTCTACCTGTTTCAAACTCCGTGCCATAGGTGAAATTGCCTCATCCAGAGGGCCTGGGAGAACATAAATCTCTCACCTTGACAATACCTTGTGTCTGTGAGGAACTCTCATACAGAGTTTGTGGAAAGAGAAATTAGAGCCAGGACTCTGGCACAATTTTGGCAAATTCTGTTAAGCTGAATAGACACATACAATATTACTCAGTAATTCTACTCTGACTTACATAGTTATCCTTAAAATGCACTTCTGTGCCTAAAACGTGTCTAGAAACAATAATACTTAGTAGCCCAAACTGGACACAACCTAAAAGTTCACCATTTCTAAGAATAGGTAAAATAAGGTATATCACACAGTGTATTGCCACTCACCAATGAATATGAACGGACTTCATCTACATATAAACTGCTGTTGTGACGTGATCCCTGCCAGTGCGTCCTGCCATGCACTGACTGGAGCAGGGTCTCAGGTCAAGTTGGGAAGGCTAGCACATTCCTTGGCTCTTTATTCTCATAAGTATTTCCAATAACACCCGTCGTTTTGATTCCACCTGGCTAGTCTGGCGATTTGGGCAGAATTTTTCTTGGATCCAGGGGAGAAAGGAGCCTGTATGGGCCAAAATAGGTTGTAAAGCTGGGTAAGCAAGGAGAGACAAGTATACACTATTTTGTGCAGAGAATAACTTCAGCCTAATTTTGTTGAATTTTACCAAGCTTCAGAATGACGAGTATTTCAGGTTTCTCAATGGCAGATATGCTCCATCATATGGGTCTATCACATTCTGTTTGCTCATTCATCAGTTGAAAGACATTTGGGTTGATTTTACTTTTTGCTGTAATGAATCATGGTGCTATGAACAATCGGATATAATTTTATGGATATATGTTTTTAGTAATCTGCAGTGGACAGGTAAGGTAGGAAATTCTGGGTCATATACTAACTGTTTGTCTAACTTGCTGAAGAATTACCAAACTGTGGAGCTATATATGAGGATTTCAATTTCTTCTCACCAATACTTGTTATCTGTCTTTTTGGTTATACTTATTCTTTTGGATGTGAAGTAGTATACCATTCTGGGTTCGATTTGCATTTCCCTAAGGATTAATGATGTTTGATGTCTTTTCATGTGAACATTGACCATTTGTATATCTTCTTTGGAGAAACTCCTATTGGAATTACTTGCCAAAATTGGATTGTCTTTTTCTTATTGAGAAAGTTTTTTTCATATTCTGTATACAGATCCCTTATCAGGTATATGATTTTTAAAGATTTTTTCTTATTCTTTGAATTGTCTTTTCATTTTCTTAATGATGTTCTTTTAAACAAAAACATTTTCAATTTTGATGAATTACAACTTATGACCCTTCTATTTTATTGCTTGTGCTTTGCTGTCATAATAAAGAAATCATTGCTTAACCTAAGGTAACATGTGTTCATTCCTGTACTGTCTTCCAAGAGCCTTTTTGTTGTAACCGTTACATTTACATCTATGATCCACTAGAGTTCCATTTTCTGTGTGATGTGAGGTAAGGGTCCCACTTCTTCCTTTTGCATGTAGATATCCAGTTGTCACAGTACCACATGTTGAAAATATTCTTTTCTCATTGGTGTTTTTCCGTCATAATAATATTTATACTTGCAATCTATAAATATGGTTATTTCTCATTTATTTAAATCTTTAATTATTTCTTTCTAAATTGTTATGTGATTTTTGGTCTATAAGTCTTGCAATTGTATAATTGAATATATTACTAAGTAATTAATATCTTCTGATGTAAACAATTGTTTTTCTAATTTTCAGTTTTGGCTTATTCATTGACTGTATAGAAATACAATGGATTTTGTGTATTTCCTCGTATTCTGCAACCTTGGTGAAATTGATCATTGTTCTAATTTTTAGTGGATTTCTTAGAAATTTTTATATACAGTTTTATGTCATCTGCAAGTGGAGATAGTTTTTCTTCTTTCTTTCTAATCTGTATACCTTATGTGTCTGTTTCTTGCTAACGCATATTGAATAAAGTTGGTCAGAGTGGACGTATTTATCTTGTTCTTGATATTAAGTGGAAAACATACAGTCTCTCATTGAGTGTGATATCAGCTGTAGGTTTTTTGTTGATGCATTTTATCAGGTTAAGGAAGTTCTCTTTTATTCCTAGTCTGTTGTCTTGTTATGAAAGTGTGTTGGATACTGTCATGTGCTTGCTCTGCATATTTTGAAATGATCATACGATTTTTGTTTTTCTGTTAATATGGCGTTTTACAATGACTGATTTTTGGATATCAAAACTATTTTGTATTCTTGGCATAAATCCTACTTGGTCATAGTGTATAATCCTTTCATATGTTCCTGGATTTAGTTTGCTTGTATACTGTCAAGAATTTTTGTATCTGTCTTCATAAGAGATACTAGTCTATACTTGTCTTGTCTTCATAAGAGATACTGGTCTATACTTGTCTTCTGATGTCTTTGTTTGGTTTTGGTAGCAGGGTAGTACCGGCAATATAGAATGAGTTGGGAAGTGTTCCTTCCTCTTAAATTTCTGGAACATTTTGTGAAGAATCGCTGTTATTTATTCTTTAAGTGTTCTGTAAAATTTTCCGGTGAAGCCATTTGGGTATGGGCTCTTCTTCATGGGAAGTAATTACTTTCAAGTTACTAATTCACTATCTGTAATTTTTTAGGTCTATCCAGAATTCCTTTCCTTTTTTTTTTTTTTTCATGCAGTTGATTAGTTCATGCCATTCTAGGAATTGGTCCATTTTATGTAAGTTATCTAATTTTTAGCATGTAGTTTTTTATAATAATCTCTTATTAGCCTTTTATTTGTTTGTGCAAATTTGAGAGTGATGTTTTTTGTTTAATCCCTGATCTTCGGTATTTTATCATTTTCTTTTTTTTTTTTTCATGATTTTTTCTTTTGCATCTAATGTGGGAACTTTTCTTTAGATGTATGCTGAGGCTTATTCAACACATTTGAAAATGGACTAATTGAAGTATAACCGACATACAAAAAATTGCAGTTTTTATATGTGCAATGTGATGCAGTTTATAATATGCCTACACTCATGAAATTATCAGCACAATCAAGATACTAAACATAACTGTTATCTGCCAAATTTCTGCATGGAGTTGTGTAATCACCCCTCCTGACCCTCTGTTTTTAAATTCAGTGTTATTGTTAATACAGTTAGTTTTAAAGTTGCACATCTTGCCATTTGTTTTCTGTTTTTCCCATCACTTTTTATTGTTCTGTTCTTATTTTTATACCTTCTTTTGTGGTTGTTAAATTTTTAAA
>NW_007740039.1:32210-32431 GCF_000696425.1 Galeopterus variegatus
TTGTCAGATCTTAAATTTCCAGGATTTGGTCTATTGCTTTTAATGCTGAAATGTTTTTTAGACTCATATTATGATGGGTACTACACATTTTTAGCAACTTTATTTTGTTATAGTTGACATAAAATTAACTACATAACTTTGTAATAATATAACGTTTTGAGATATGTACATATTTGTGAAACCATCATCGCAATTAATATAATGAACATATTCATTCTTCA
>NW_007740040.1:0-486 GCF_000696425.1 Galeopterus variegatus
CTCAGGATCGCGCTGTCTCCTGGCACGGCCGCTCCAGACCCATCGCCATCTTGGAATCTCATTATTTTAGTTTTCAAAATACGCCCCTGCACACCTCCCATGCTGGTATTCATCTTTGTTGCTCCATGTCTAGAAAACCCTTCCATTCTCCATTGACATTGTTTTCACCTCCTGCCCAAGATCTACTCATACACCCACATACTGACTCACACCTACGACTGTGACTCACATCTGCCTATGTCTTAACTGATCCAGGCCTCAGCTTAGAAATTACTTCTTCCAGGAAGCTTTCTCTCGGTCCTTTTCAGACATTCGCCCTTACAGACCTGCTTCTATCCCATCTAGCACCTCTTATGAATTAGAAAAAAAAAAAAGTTCTCCTTTCTGTGAGACGAATTTTCAACACAGGACACATGATGAGGGACGTTTGGGCCAAATTTCAACCTCCTCTTCCCAAGTGCTTTGTGCAGTGAACGACCTGCACAA
>NW_007740040.1:3354-4109 GCF_000696425.1 Galeopterus variegatus
GAAATGCAAGCGAACGATATAACTACAGTGTGGTCAAGTCCAGGCAAGAGGTAAGGAAACATACCATGCCACAAATAGCAGTTCTCAAATCTTGACTGTACCTTAGAGTCACTTGAGGTTTCAAAAATTTCCATCTCCAGCACACACCCCTGACACATCCCAGCTGCCAATGTCATGGGTGTGTCTAGGGGGGGACCCAGGCATCAGCAAGGCTCACAGCTCCCCAGGTGGGTCCGCGTGCAACTGCTAAAGAATATTATCTGATGTGAGTTGGGATGACCAGGCTCCAGGCTAAGAGAACCCCAGTACTAAAGCTTCTTTAGTTTGTGCTTTGAACATAGCATCAGTATAAATTAAAGAATAACCTGACTTCCTGAGTTGAATCCATACACACCATAATACATCGGTTCATGTCAACACATCAATGCCTTTTCATCTCTCTTTGTTAAGGGCCACTGGTTCCTTAAAAGCATGGGTATTAATGGATTCTATCTGATGATGATTCATTCCATAGTTCCAACATGCATCCTTACCCAATATAATGAAAGCATTTTCCTTTCAAGGGTCTAATCCCAGTGTCGGGACACATCTATGACACTCCTTTACAAAGACGACTTGTACTCTTCAGGTACAAAGCCTTTCCTTTGGGGGAGTGGTTGCCTGTGTGTCCAAGCTGATGAAGGGTGTTCTTTTAAGTGGAAGAAAATTGATTTTGTTGTGGTTGTTGCACAAAAGTGAATATTTTCAAAGACTGC
>NW_007740040.1:5557-7028 GCF_000696425.1 Galeopterus variegatus
ATTGTTCTAGAAATAATCACCAGCAGCCCCCCAACTAACACAAGCAGTGGATTCATGCCAGGGGTCATGCTCTTTGATGGTTTCCTTCTTTCACCAAGTCGAATAGTTAGTTACAGTGTGGGCTCTCTCTTTAGGCAATGAGTGAGGTAAAGTCTGGGATCCTTTCCTTAATCCAGGAGCTTGCACTCCCCAGGGAAATCACGGGAATAAGCAATCCCAAGCCTTCATTCTTCTCATCTTATTTTTTAAAATTATTCTTTCTTGATATTCTTTGCTTTCTACTTTTTTAACAAGATTTTTTCATGCTCCACGTTCCCGACTCCAGGGTTTCTAAGGAGGACACCACTGAGGAGAGGTGGTTTCTCCACAGCTGCCTTCTTCTTTTCCTACTTTGCTTACATGTCCTGGATAAAACCATTTATTCTCAGGGCCTTCATTACCACCTATGTATTAATAATTCACAAATCCGAATTTCATCCTTTACCTCTCACTTGAGTTTCAAATCCATGCTCACTCTCAGTCCCTAGACAGTCAGATACCTTGAACTTACCGTGTTCCAATTTGATTCTTCCTCTTCCCTTTCATGTCTTCTAGTCTATTTATTTTCTCTGTCTTGGTTAAAATCTCCCATTTGCCCAATGTTGAGGGCTGAAAATAATCTGGCTTTTAAAAATATCCCGGAAAAAAATAGACCATTCATCAGTTTGCTGATTCCATATCTCTAAGCAACACTGTGAATTCCTGTGACTCTACTTGAGTTAAATTTATTCTGAGCTTTTAAAAATAAAGCCAGTGAAAGACCAAAGAGATTATTACAAAGCCTGTGTTCTCGTGAAGTTGCTGAATCCACAGCTTTATTTTAGTCAAATCACATTTTCATATTTCAAAAATACTTTCTAAACAATTAATGGGTTCTGTGCAGTCTGTATTGTGGGGTTTATGATTTTATGATGATGAGCTAAGGTCTCTGAGAAAGATAACGAGGTTGGCTGGAGAATCCAGCCGGTCAAGAAATGGATGTTGATCCCTTGAATTTCTGTGCAGATGTTAACATAAACACATAAAAAAGAACATTAAAAGAAATAAGAAACACAGACATTTCAAATGTTGAGACACGGGTCACTAAAAGGGATACAACTTTAATTTCCCATTTGAATATGCATGACATTGACTGAACCAATTCATTAACAGCACGGCCTATCCAGCATGTAAAACTGCACCAGGTTAGGGTGGATTGATTTTAAAGTTCTTGCATAATGCACCTTAGTAGCTGCTCTTAGATGTGCCATGATTCAAATTGTGAATTCTATAAGAAAACTATATAAAAAAAATGTTTGGGTGACAATGATGTGTCAGTGTAGTTTCATCAATTGTTACAGACATATGACTCTGGTGGGGGATGTTAGATAACAGGGGAGACTCTGTTGGGGGGGACAGAGGGTATTTGGAAAATCTCTGTACCTTCCTCTCA
>NW_007740040.1:8048-9853 GCF_000696425.1 Galeopterus variegatus
ACCCAGGATGTATGGACTTAGATCAAGGGCCACATTTAGCATGTGGCCAATGTGGCACTTAGTGGCCTTTCCACAGTGATAACCTCCACTAATAATCCCATAAACCTCTCCAGCTGCTTCAATGATGTGACTTCTGATCTAGAGTGGGGGAGAAAAAAAGAGGGGTGATATTTTATAAATATCAGTTTTCAAAAGTCTCCGATCTGTTGGCATTCACTCATGAGCTCAGAGAGTCTTGGAAACCCCTCTGCCTGCACAACAACGGTAACCATGGCAACCTGCGTTTTAAAGGATGTTGAAGATGTTTTTAAACATAAGGTGAGAAAAACAGTTTCTACACAAATGTTTGCGTGGGACCTCATGTCTAATTCCATCAGTGCATTTGCTTTTCCTTTCCTGGGACTTGATGTGGTGCTGGAAGCTTTCCTGTTGGAGGAGAATTGGGCAGCCCAGGGCAGTTTCGAATCCTGAGACCACTGCCGTTGCTATGAAGACGACATTTGCTCTTTGCACCAGACTCAGTGTCGGCATGCCTACCATTCTTATATATTATACATGAGAAAAAGATTGGCAGCTCTTTCAGAAAGCTTTTGAATTTTTGATGCCATTTGTTCTGTGTGATTTTCTAAGGCAAGATTGGACCACCAGACATTCTAGAACAAATTAATTAAGGCCGCATGTTTTCAGGATGATACACTAATATATCCATTAAGTGCTGGATTTGAGTAGAAGACAGAGAACAACCACCATGTCGTGCTCAGAATTTGGATATTGAGCTTCTATATTGAAGAATCCACTAAATGGATACATAAGGGTATATCAGTTTTCTGACCTGTCAGATGTTTTTGTTATTGTTTTTAAATGAGCAATTCTAATTCTGTTCAGACTGAGTATGGGGGGGGGAGCATTTTAAGAAGGCACGTTGTAGTGCAAGATGCCTATGAACTATTTGGATCTAAAAGCAGATATCGCTTAAGCAACATGGAGCGTTATGGTTATTTCCTGGTCTGCCACTTGTTTTCACACCTCTTGTCTTGACAAACCATCACCATTTCACTCCCCACCTTGGCTCTGCATGGGTTTGCATATTTATAGAGTTAAAAGAGTCACCCACCATGGTTCTCTTTCTTATTCACATTCTTTATTTCTCACCCATCCATCTCTGTCACTCTCACAATGTAGCTCTCCCTAGCTAATTACATTAATCAACCAGGACAAAAACCACCTCTAAAAATCTGCCCAAGACTGGAGCTCCAAAGCCTGAGGTACTGTGTCAAACAACCCCTCGTGGTTGTTCAGGGACATCGCAACTTACAATGAGGTGGCAATCGAACCAGTGAACAAATTGATCGTTATTAATGTGACTCTCTTCTGTACTCAAGAATCCGTTTTTTTCTATCAATGCTAATTTCTCTTTCCACTTTCTTGACTCTAATTCAGAACTAAGTCAGCTTGTCCTTTTGTTCAGGGGTTAGGGTTATTTTACAAGGAATTAAAGGAAAATAGGTAAAACATGAACTACATCTCAGATATGACATTTACATGGCTGGTGCTTCCTTACCCATCATATAATCAATCCCAGACTCCATTTTACAGATAATAAAAAATAATCATGTGTTCCATCTATTGCATATGAGAGGACCAGGCACCGACTAAAGATTTTCATCACCATTTTCATCAGTAGCATTGTGCTTTTTTTTTTCATCATATCACTGAATCTTTCCAACAAAATGCCACTCCATTTTATTGTATACATTTTTCAGACAAGTAGATTGAAGTTCAGAGCCACTGAGTGGTTTGACCAA
>NW_007740040.1:10762-11652 GCF_000696425.1 Galeopterus variegatus
GCCGCCTCCAGATTCTGATTCAGCAGGTCTGAGGAGAGTCAGAAATATACATTCGTCATGAGCTCCTCAGATGATTCCCATGGAGGTGGTCTATGGACCACACATGGAGAAATGGTTTTATACATGGATCCGGGACCTTTGGGAGACCTGATCCTCTAACTCGTGGAGCTAGCTAGAACAGCTCCACAGTCCAGCACCCTCAGATGTGTAGGGAAACTTCTTTGTTCCCTAATGTTCTGTTTTCAGATTTGGTACAGAGTCCAGTTCTTCCATCTGGGACGTCTATCTTGTTACCACCCATCATGTGATCAAGCCTTGCACCCCAGTTAACATAAAATAAAAATAATGGTGACTACTAATTATTAACCACCTGTTGGCACAAGGCTCCAAGCCAGATGCTCAACACCTTCTCTTGTTGTCTTTGCTGGTATTATTGAAGAAGAGCCACCCATGCACACCCAAATCTCACCCTCTCTTTCCTGGGCTCACCGAAATTTCCTGGGCTCAACTGTATATTCCAGCTTGTTTGCAGTCAGATGGAGCCATCTGACTAGTTCCAGCCAAGCATGCCATCCCCCTCTCCTTCTCCTGTTCTGGTGCCCATCAGTGTGTTTCAGACGGTGCCAGCTACAAGACGGCGGAGGCTTCTTTACCTCGGTGCCCGAGCTGTTGGATAAGACAAAGACCCCACCAACCACACTGAATTCACAACATGAGCAAGAAATAAGCAAACCTTTGGTCTGTTAAGCCTCTGAGATTTCATTTTGTTTTGTCCAGTTTTTTTTATTTCTACAGCATAGCCTAACCTGTCTTAACCAATAAAAACATCGCCATCATCATCATCATAGTAATCACATTTATTAATTATAAAAATAAAAGCTTGCCATGTG
>NW_007740040.1:11679-12516 GCF_000696425.1 Galeopterus variegatus
GCCATCATCATCATCATAGTAATCACATTTATTAATTATAAAAATAAAAGCTTGCCATGTGCTAAACACTGTACTAAGCACCTGGCAGACATTATCTAATTTAATAATCACACCAACACTATAAAGAAGACACAGTTATTATCTGTATTTTATAAAGTTACATAGTCGGTAGCTAATGGGACAGAAAGGAAAACCCAGCAGCCTGATTCCAAAGCCCACACATTTAACCAAACACGATGACATAGTTTGCTTAAGTGCCAAGGTGAGTGCTGTAGATGCTTGTCACATAATATCTGCATTTCTAGTATGAACACTAAAGGTTGGAGAGAGCAAATGCCTGGTCCAAGGCCACTTACCACACATGGTGGTTAGGTCATGATCCAAATCCCCCTGACTCTTCAATGAAGCATCACATGCTCAAAACTAGGGTATCTGAGTAGGTGATTTTGATTTCTCTGACTCTGTTTTTAGGGGCCCGAAACCATATACACTAGGATATTTAGCACAGGGTTTCAAGATTTCAGGAATCTGAGTCATGTTTAAACTACAGCTCTACCATGCACCACTGTGTGACTTTGGGTAAGTTACTTAACCTCTCTCTGCAAATGGATTGAATGAGATAATCCTGGGAAAGTGAACAACTCGGTGCCTAGTACCAAATTGGGCCATGGGAGGGTTGTAATTAGAGGATTCACAGATAGCTCTGCCCGGATGGGTTAACAGTGGTTCCCCAGCTCATCCTACAGCTCCGTGAAACCTTTTCAAGCAATCCCGCTTTTCTCCTGTGAAATAAGGTAGGGGAACAGCAATTTTGGGGGTTTCTTCTAAATTCCTTTG